>NC_142738.1:2050000-2080000 GCF_051943395.1 Hippocampus bargibanti | reverse complement strand
TAATCTATTTATTGATATATTATATGTTTTTTTGCTATTTATTTATTTATTTATTTATTTAGTTATTTCCAGGTTGAGTTGAGGCGCATCCATAGACATGTCCCATTAAATAGACACCGCATGTGGCCGCCATGTTGGATGTGGCGGAGTGTGAGTGACGTTGGATTTTTACATTTATAGTTTTATTATTGTTCATGCTACATCTACAAAGAATAACCGGGAGATAATAATTATAGTGTGTGGGTATTTATGAAAATGACGATGATGATTATTATTTTTATTATTATTATTATGATATTATGATTATTATTATTGTTTTAGTCATTGTTATTGTTGTTTCTATTATTATTATATTATTAATTTTTATTCATTTATTCGTTTATTTATTTTTAAGCCACCATTGGGACATTTGTCCCTCATGTCTAATTAGTGATCAGCACCCTGCCCGACTAGTCATGCGTCAGTTCCCGGTTCCGGATGGTTCCCGGGTTAATCAGGATACGAGCCTTGTTCGGGGCCACCAAAGCATGACCCAAAGCAGACCGACGTCCGTTAACATTTTGTGTAGGTCGGAGTTCCCATCATAAGAATGCTTTGGCGCACATCGAGGGAAGCGCGGCACCTCCCGTTGGAGTGTTTTCCAAACTATTTAGTCATTCCTGGAAATGATTAACGCGGTCCCCCCATTCTGGGTGATCAGTGAGTTGAATATTTGCAGTTGACTTCCAAACATGGTCTTCACTTCCCCGAAAGGGACTTTTGGTCTTTTAGCTTCCACGAAGTCGCAAGTGTGGGGGTTGTTGATGTGATTTACAAATTAATATTAGAGTACCACTCACTCTATGTATTTTTTTTCTTCTTTGGGAAATTAACTAATTCACTGCCATTCACAAATTTATTCGGGAATTGAAAATGTGACATAGAGCGCCATTCCTGAATTTGTTCGGGTTTTTATTTTTCATGCTTGGGTGACGATAAAGCACTGCAAACATCACGGTCCAAGGAGATTCTTGTCTAACATCGTCTGTCAACCTGTCCATCACCATAGCAAACAAGAAGGGGCTCAGAGCTGACCCCTGGTGGAGTCCCACCTCCACCTTGAATAGCGCACCTCACAACTGTCTTACAGTCATGATACATGTCTTGCAGCGCTCTGACTCTGGTTAGCATCAAATGTGACAACCAAAATTTGGCAACCATTTGAGGGCCATTCGATGTTTTCAACGTGGACCGCCGACACCAAAGTCGTCCATATGAATTGATTGCGTCTTCCAAATCCGAACGGGATAGGCATAAAGCGGTAATATTTCATGTTGAGCAACTTTCCAATGTAAATATAAGTCTTGGCTCACGTTAGCATGAAGCATATTCACGGTGCGTTGACTTTGGCTCGTACTTCCTTTAAGACTCCCTTGCCCCCTATATAACCGACAAACGCCGCATGAGCATGAGTTGAAAGAACATTTTTCTAATCTCTGCCTTGTTACCCAACACCTTTTTCAGCGTGGGCGCAGTCATCCGGCTCCCGCCAGGCGCTCCCGGTATGTCAACAAACAAATGTCGGCGGGGGAGGATGAGGAGGACGAAGCGCCACGGCTGTCTGCCGGCTTCTCCTTCGGTGCGCCGAACACGTGGTTAAATATGGCCAACATTTTTTTATGGGGTGTGTAAGACTGTGGTACGTAAATAAATAAATAAATACATAATTCGATAGATAGATAGATAGATAGATAGATAGATAGATAGATAGATAGATAGATAGATAGATAGATAGATAGATAGATAGATAGATAGATAGATAGATAGATAGATAATAAAAAATAAATAATAGATTCCATTTCCAAACTCTCAAGGTAACTTTATAGTCACAGGATAATAAATACATAAATACACAAATACATATATACATAAATACATACATTTAAAATAATACTATAATAAATGAATGAAGACATAACCAAATAAATAAGAAGAATAAATAGATACGTACACAATTAAACACACAAATAAATACATGAACAAATAAGCAAACAACTAAATAAATAAAGACACAAACAAATAAATAACCAGATGCAAAAATAAAGAAAAAATAAATAAATACATAAATATTACATACATACATATATATATATATATATATATATATATATATATATATATATATATATATATATATATATGTCATATTCAATTTTTTATTTAGATTTTTTATTTATAATTTTATATATATATATATAAAAGAGTGTTAAAATGTATATATATATATATATATATATGTAATATTCTATCTTTTATTTATAATTTTTATTTATAATTTTATTTATATATATATATATATATATATATAAATTACAAAAAAAAACTGAATATAAAATCTGTCCAGTTCGTCATTTTAAGAAAAATGACAAAACCTACTGTTGATATTTCATTACAAATGAGAAACGTGCTCAGCAGTTACGAGCATCGCAGCTTCCGATGTTAAAATGTTTTGTGACCTTGCAACGGGGAGAATTTGACCTTGGATGACTCCGTCTGGTATGTGATGGAAACTGCAGCGCGGTCCTAGTAGTTGCCGTAGTAGTAGTAGTAGTAGTAGTAGTAGTAGTAACATGCGTAATCGCCGTGACTGGATGAGATGAGTGGAATAGTTTCATCTGGCCTTATCAGTTTCATGTGTCGTTTTGTCTGGCAGAGCAGGCGGACAGAGCGTCGAGCAGGAATGTAGAGAGGATCACCATGCCAAAACTTGAAGGAGTTGTTTTCGAGGCTGTCTCCCGGGCGCCAGACGCCAAGGGGAAATAGCAGTCTGTCCGCATGTCCTTCCAGTGGCGTGCTAGCGCGTGGACGCGAGGGCCCTCTGTCTCTTCGTTCACATTTTCTTTTCCATGATCGAAATGTAGCGCCCCCACCCCCTAGTGGAGCACGGATATCCACCGATATATATACAGTAAAGTCTCGTTATATCGATATCGGTAATATCGATAGTACCGCTTATTACGATACGATATTTCTATGAATGCAAGGAGAAAATTACATGCAAACAGGGTCGGATATATCGATAGTCCCGGTTATGTCGATATTTTTTCGAACTCCCGAGAATATCGATATAACGAGACTTTACTGTATATATATACAGTAAAGTCTCGTTATATCGATATCGGTTATATCGATAGTCCCGGTTATATCGATACTATTTCTATGAACGCAAGGAGAAAATTTACATGCCGCAGGATCGGATATATCGATAGTCTGGTTATATCGATATTTTTTCAGACTCCCGAGAATATCGATATAACGAGACTTTACTATATATATATATATATATATATATATATATATATATATATATATATA
This sequence comes from Hippocampus bargibanti, assembly GCF_051943395.1. Taxonomy (NCBI): domain Eukaryota; kingdom Metazoa; phylum Chordata; class Actinopteri; order Syngnathiformes; family Syngnathidae; genus Hippocampus; species Hippocampus bargibanti. The sequence goes on along the minus strand of NC_142738.1, from coordinate 2,076,646 downwards.
TATATATATATATATATATATATATATATATATATATATATATATATAGTGATACCTTGGCTTACAAACTTAATTGGTTCCCAGAAAGTGTGTGAAAGGTGAAAAGTGTGTATTCCAAACATTAATTTCCCCATAGGAAACCATTAAAATGAGATTAATCCGTTCCTAGGTCCCCATAAAACATATTTTTTCAACTAAATAAGCCTTAAAACTACACACAATATACCTTATTTTATGTATAATATATGTGCTATGGTATTGTAATTAAATAAATAAACTGTACTGTATAATAAAGTCGATGGATTTGCATAAAGTGTCTCAAGGAGCTCTGGGTTGTACAGCTTGGAAGTTGTGATCTTGCAACAGATGTAGGCGGACACACTAGAAACTTCATGAATAGCTGGTTCCCTTGCTTGTCTACTCTTCAAATTGTACAGATTGCTTGTGCAGGTTATTTGTGTAGCCTGATTGTTAAACTTTTTATCTCGGCTCATCTGTTGCGAATCGGCAGAGATTTTTCAAATTGGGCAATGTGAACTACACACGCGCGGATAACAGCGAAGGGGGTGGGGGGGGGGGGACAAGATATTTACCGCTTACAAATGCATTCTTGTCTTGATGAAATGACTGGCGACGGGCCCGGAGGGGCTTTTCGATCTTTGAAACAGACTTTGCCGATCTGATAGATTTGTCTGCTTATCTTGCGTAAAAGACCCCGTTGGACTGCTGCCAAGAAAGAAAAGCGCGCTTGGCAAAAAGATGAAGCGCCTGTCAAAGGATTGCAGGGAAAATGGAAGACTAAGATGCCAAAAATTGGTCGTGAAATCATCGTAGCAGGAAGCGGCGCAACAACGACGGAACGTAGATTCTTCGGCAGCAACGCTTCAAAATGCGAAAATGGTTACTGAAAAGGGTTCACGAGCAAAGATAAACTGTTTTTTTCGGCTGATTTTGTGCGGGGTATATAGCTAGCTATTCAAGCTAGCGTCACTCAAGTCACATCTCACTAGCTAGCTAGATAGATAGACAGACAGCCATTCAGACAGACAGATAGAAGGATGGATGGATAGATGGGTAGATGACTTAGCTGATGTTTTAAGCTAGCTAGCTTGCTGACGTTTTTAGCTAGCTAGCCAGCTTGCTGATGTTTCAGCGAATTAGCTAGCTAAAAGGTATGTGATGTTTTTAGCAAGCTAGCTGTTGCTTGTCTAGCTAGATAGCTACACAGACAGATAAGTAGACAGACAGACAGATAGACGGACGGACGGACGGATGGATGGATGGATGGATGGATGGATTTACGGATGGATCACTTAGCTACCTCGCTGATGTTTTTAGCTCGCTAGCTCGCTGATGTTTTTAGCTAGGTAGCTCGCTTTTGTTTTTAGCCAGCTAACTCGCTGATGTTTTTAGCCAGCTAGCTCGCTGATGTTTTTAGCCAGCTAGCTCGCTGATTTTCTTAGCTAGATAACTCGCAGATGTTTTTAGCTAGCTAGCTTCCTGACGGTTTTAGCTAGCTTGGTCACGTTTTTAGCTAGCTAGCCTGCTTGCTGATGTTTCAGCGAGTTAGCTAGCTAAAAGGTATGTGATGTTTTTAGCAAGCTAGCTGTTGCTTTGTCTAGCTAGATAGCTACACAGACAGATAAGTAGACAGACAGACAGATAGACGGAGGGACGGACGGACGGATGGATGGATGGATTTACGGATGGATTTACGGATAGATCACTTAGCTACCTCGCTGATGTTTTTAGCTAGCTAGCTCGCTGATGTTTTTAGCTAGCTAACTCACAGATGTTTTTAGCGAGGTAGCTCGTTGATGTTTTTAGCCAGCTAGCTCGCTTTTGTTTTTAACCAGCTAACTGGCTGATGTGTTTAGCCAGCTAGCTCGCTGTTGTTAGCCAGCTAGCTCGCTGATGTTCTTAGCTAGCTAACTCGCAGATGTTTTTAGCTAGCTAGCTTCCTGACGGTTTTAGCTAGCTAGCTTGCTGACGTTTTTAGCTAGCTAGCTTGCTGACGTTTTTAACCAGCTAGCTTGCTGACGTTTTTAGCTAGCTAACCTGCTGACGTTTTTAGCTAGCTAGCTTGCTGACGTTTTTAGCTAGCTAGCTTGCTGATGTTTAACCTAGTTAGCTTGCTGATGTTTCATCCAGTTAGATAGCTAAAAGGAATCTGATGTTTTTAGCGAGCTAGCTGATGCTTTGTCTAGCTAGATAGATGGCTCTAGAGATAGACAGCTAGACAGACAGGCAGAGACAGACAGACAGATAGATAGATAGATGAGCTTAATTTGTTTTAGCAGTTAGAAATACCTTCCTTTATTTGTCATGGTGCTCAATGCTAGCATATTCGAGGCTCATGCTATGTGCTATCATTTCACAACGTTTAAATCACATGCTAATGTGTTTTCAACGTTTTCTGCTTGTATTTTGACTGACTAAAATGGGAGTTTTCTAAAGTTAGAAGCTTGTAAAATCTATCTTGCTAAAGAGCATTTAGGTCACGGGAGCACTCCAATTTAATTGTTGAATAGTTCTGGGAGAAAAAAAAAATGAGTATTCTCCATATATCGTACCGCAAACTAAAATAGTATCAAATTATATTGCGTGCACTTCTTGTAAACGTCGACTTCCTCATTCTTTGTCATCCTTATTTGTCATCGCACATGCGTTGCGGCTTTCAAGTCACATCTCACATGTTTACAATTGTGCAACGCAATCACATGTTTGATCAGATGGAGTCTTGTGAGATCATACGTGAAGACAAAAGACGTCTCGAGACAATAAAACTGAAATATTAGCAGTTCAAATATGAACCATTCAGATTGTCGCGTGCGCTCTAAAATATGTTGAGTTTGTTTCCGCGTGATTTCAGTTTTTAATCGTTAAAAATTCTTCAATATCTAAAATGGGAAAAAGACAATCTTGGATCGGATTACCTCACGCCATCTTGGATCGGACGGCCTTTAAAATGCAAAGGACGATGGACACCTCTTGCGTAATATTTAAAACATTTCAAGCAATCTGTTGACTTTTAAAACAAATTTTCCATGACGAGTTATGCTCTCATTTGGTTGGACAGTGATAACTTGGCTTACGAACTTAATTGGTTCCCAGACAGAGTGTGTAAGGTGAAAAGTGTGTATCCCAAAAATTAATTTCCCATAGGAAACCATTAAAATGAGAATAATCCGTTCCCAGATCCCCATAAAACATAATTTTCTACTTTGTAATTTTCTAAGCCTTAAAACTATACAAAATATTCCGTATTCTATGTATAATAAATGTGCTACGGTATTATAATTAAAGAAATAAACTGTACCGTATAATAAAGTCGTTTTATTTACCTTTGTGATGGTTGTTGATGGCTTGATGGAATGGAGTGGCCGCTTTCATCAGCATTAAACACTTGATGAGGAACATTTCACCATCTTGAGGAATGATCCCTTAGAGTTGCCTTTTCTGCGATAATTTTATCCAGTTCCTCATCAATTGTGTTCTGTTTAGCTGGGTTAATAGCTTTTTGCATCAAGTGTACATATGGCTTGTGCGGGTTATTTGTGGAGCCTGATTGATGGGATATTTTAACCTTGCAGTCTACACTATCAAAGTTGAAACTCTCTCACTTTCGTCTGCCTGTCTCTTTAATGTTTAAACCACCTCCCCTCACTGCTGCGTTCTTGACCAATCACGTGGTTTTATCCGAAGACTGGGGGTGGGGAATAGAGGAGAAAAACAGTCGGCTGCCATTTTGTTGTAAGAAGAACGGGCTTGTTTACGAACGACACATCACTCATGGAGGCAGCTCCGTGTGTATCCCGAAAAATGATCGTATGCCCAGGTAAAATGTTCATAAATTTAACGTTCGTAAACTGAAAACTTCGTAAGCCAAGGGGTTCGTAAACCGAGGTATTGCTGTATGAGCATGAAATGTAACTCCCACCACCACCACCACACATACATCCCGCTGTGGTCGAGTATGTCCATATGACTAATGACTGCGTTGCCCTGTTACAAAGTCGTCTGCACTCACTCAGCATGTTGGGTGCTGAAAACACGTAATGGTTTCAGCATGTCAGCAGGGCCTCCCATTTTTTGGTTTCCTTACACCTCCTTATTCATATTTCTAGGTTTAATGACGCAGTGCGGGGTGGCAGCGGGGCTCAACGCATGAGCAAGTTCACCTGAAGTGACCCAACGCGACCGCCACGAGTTACGTAAAACGTAATGGATTACATAACCGAAAGCGGAGCCTTCAAAATCTCAGATTTGATCGTAATCAACGCCACTCAAGCTCTGACACATTTTCATCATTTATGTTTAGTAAGCCGTTTTTTTGGTAAAAACAGAAAAACAAAACACCATATATACTAGTAAGCCGTTTTTAGCACAAAAAACAACAACCATGTGTAGTAAGGCGTTTGTGAGCAAAAAAACGACCATGTATAGTAAGGCGTTTTTAGCCTGAAAAAAATGACCATGGATAGTAAGGTTTTTTTTAACCCCACAAAAACGACCATGTATAGTAAGGCGTTTTGAGCCCAAAAAAAGACCATGTACAGTAAGGTGTTTTTGACCCAAAAAAACAAAAAAAACGACCATGTATAGTAAGCCGTTTTTAACCCCAAAAGAACGACCATGTATAGTAAGGCGTTTATTACCCCCCCAAAAAAACGACCATGTATAGTAAGGCGTTTTTAGCCCAAAAAAAACGACCATGTATAGTAAGGCACTTTTGGCCGGAAAAAAAACGACCATGTATAGTAAGACGACCATGTATAATAAGGCGTTTATTACCCCCCCAAAAACGACCATGTATAGTAAGGCGTTTTTAGCCTGAAAAAAACGACCATTTATAGTAAGGCGTTTTTGACCAAAAAAAAACGACCATGTATAGTAAGGCGTTTTTAGCCCGAAAAAAATGACCATGTATAGTAAGGCATTTTGGGCCGAAAAAAACGACCATATATAGTAAGGCGTTTTTGACCAAAAAAACGAGCATGTATAGTAAGGCGTTTTTAGCCCGAAAAAAACGACCATGTATAGTAAGGCGTTTTGGTCCGAAAAAAACGACCATGTATAGTAAGGCGTTTTTAGCCCGAAAAAAACGACCATATATAGTAAGGCGTTTTTGACCAAAAAAACGACCATGTATAGTAAGGCGTTTTTAGCCCGAAAAAAAACGACCATGTATAGTAAGGCGTTTATTACCCCCCCAAAAAAAACGAGCATGTATAGTAAGGCGTTTTTAGCCGGAAAAAAACGACCATGTATAGTAAGGCGTTTTTGACCAAAAAAAACGACCATGTATAGTCAGGCGTTTTCAGCCCGAAAAAAACGACCATGTATAGTAAGGCGTTTTTAGCCCGAAAAAAACGACCATGTATAGTAAGGCATTTTTGGCCGAAAAAAATGACCATGTATAGTAAGGCATTTTGGGCCGAAAAAAACGACCATATATAGTAAGGCATTTTTTCCCGAAAAAAACGACCATGTATAGTAAGGCGTTTATTACCCCCCCCCAAAAAACGACCATGTATAGTAAGGCGTTTTTAGCCCGAAAAAAACGACCATATATAGTAAGGCGTTTTTGACCAAAAAAAATGACCATGTATAGTAAGGCATTTTTGGCCGAAAAAAATGACCATGTATAGTAAGGCATTTTGGGCCGAAAAAAACGACCATATATAGTAAGGCGTTTTTGACCAAAAAGACGACCATGTATAGTAAGGCGTTTTTAGCCCGAAAAAAACGACCATGTATAGTAAGGCGTTTTTAGCCCGAAAAAAATGACCATGTTTCGTAAGGCATTTTGGGCCGAAAAAAAACGACCATATATAGTAAGGCGTTTTTGACCAAAAAAACAAGCATGTATAGTAAGGCGTTTTTAGCCCGAAAAAAACGACCATGGGGCATTTTTGGCCGAAAAAAATGACTATGTATAGTAAGGCATTTCGGGCCGAAAAAAACGACCATATATAGTAAGGCGTTTTTGACCAAAAAAACGACCATGTATAGTAAGGCGTTTATTACCCCCCAAAAAAACGAGCATGTATAGTAAGGCGTTTTTAGCCCGAAAAAAACGACCATGTATAGTAAGGCATTTTGGGCCGAAATAACGACCATGTATAGTAAGGCGTTTATTACCCCCCAAAAAAACGAGCATGTATAGTAAGGCGTTTTTAGCCCGAAAAAAACGACCATGTATAGTAAGGCGTTTTTGACCAAAAAAACAACCATGTATAGTAAGGCGTTTTTAGCCCGAAAAAAACGACCATGTATAGTAAGGCGTTTTTAGCTCTAAAAAAAATGACCATGTATAGTAAGGCATTTTGGGCCGAAAAAAACGACCATATATAGTAAGGCGTTTTTGACCAAAAAAACGACCATGTATAGTAAGGCGTTTTTAGCCCGAAAAAAACGACCATGTATAGTAAGGCGTTTTTAGCCCGAAAAAAAAACGACCATGTATAGTAAGGCATTTTTGCCCGAAAAAAACGACCATGTATAGTAAGGCGTTTATTACCCCCCAAAAAAACGACCATGAATAGTAAGGCGTTTTTATCCCGAAAAAAACGACCATTTATAGTAAGGCGTTTTTGGCCGAAAAAAACGACCATATATAGTAAGGCGTTTTTGACCAAAAAAAACGACCATGTATAGTAAGGCGTTTTTAGCCCGAAAAAAACGACCATTTATAGTAAGGCGTTTTTGGCCGAAAAAAACGACCATGTATAGTAAGGCATTTTGGGCCGAAAAAAACGACCATATATAGTAAGGCGTTTTTGACCAAAAAAACGACCATGTATAGTAAGGCGTTTATTACCCCCCAAAAAAACGAGCATGTATAGTAAGGCGTTTTTAGCCCGAAAAAAACGACCATGTATAGTAAGGCATTTTGGGCCGAAATAACGACCATGTATAGTAAGGCGTTTATTACCCCCCAAAAAAACGAGCATGTATAGTAAGGCGTTTTTAGCCCGAAAAAAACGACCATGTATAGTAAGGCGTTTTTGACCAAAAAAACAACCATGTATAGTAAGGCGTTTTTAGCCCGAAAAAAACGACCATGTATAGTAAGGCGTTTTTAGCTCTAAAAAAAATGACCATGTATAGTAAGGCATTTTGGGCCGAAAAAAACGACCATATATAGTAAGGCGTTTTTGACCAAAAAAACGACCATGTATAGTAAGGCGTTTTTAGCCCGAAAAAAACGACCATGTATAGTAAGGCGTTTTTAGCCCGAAAAAAAACGACCATGTATAGTAAGGCATTTTTGCCCGAAAAAAAACGACCATGTATAGTAAGGCGTTTATTACCCCCCAAAAAAACGACCATGAATAGTAAGGCGTTTTTATCCCGAAAAAAACGACCATTTATAGTAAGGCGTTTTTGGCCGAAAAAAACGACCATATATAGTAAGGCGTTTTTGACCAAAAAAAACGACCATGTATAGTAAGGCGTTTTTAGCCCGAAAAAAACGACCATTTATAGTAAGGCGTTTTTGGCCGAAAAAAATGACCATGTATAGTAAGGCATTTTGGGCCGAAAAAAACGACCATATATAGTAAGGCGTTTTTGACCAAAAAAACGACCATGTATAGTAAGGCGTTTATTACCCCCCAAAAAAACGAGCATGTATAGTAAGGCGTTTTTAGCCCGAAAAAAACGACCATGTATAGTAAGGCATTTTGGGCCGAAATAACGACCATGTATAGTAAGGCGTTTATTACCCCCCAAAAAAACGAGCATGTATAGTAAGGCGTTTTTAGCCCGAAAAAAACGACCATGTATAGTAAGGCGTTTTTGACCAAAAAAACAACCATGTATAGTAAGGCGTTTTTAGCCCGAAAAAAACGACCATGTATAGTAAGGCGTTTTTAGCTCTAAAAAAAATGACCATGTATAGTAAGGCATTTTGGGCCGAAAAAAACGACCATATATAGTAAGGCGTTTTTGACCAAAAAAACGACCATGTATAGTAAGGCGTTTTTAGCCCGAAAAAAACGACCATGTATAGTAAGGCATTTTTAGCCCGAAAAAAAACGACCATGTATAGTAAGGCATTTTTGCCCGAAAAAAAACGACCATGTATAGTAAGGCGTTTATTACCCCCCAAAAAAACGACCATGAATAGTAAGGCGTTTTTATCCCGAAAAAAACGACCATTTACAGTAAGGCGTTTTTGGCCGAAAAAAACGACCATATATAGTAAGGCGTTTTTGACCAAAAAAAACGACCATGTATAGTAAGGCGTTTTTAGCCCGAAAAAAACGACCATTTATAGTAAGGCGTTTTTGGCCGAAAAAAATGACCATGTATAGTAAGGCATTTTGGGCCGAAAAAAACGACCATATATAGTAAGGCGTTTTTGACCAAAAAAACGACCATGTATAGTAAGGCGTTTATTACCCCCCAAAAAAACGAGCATGTATAGTAAGGCGTTTTTAGCCCGAAAAAAACGACCATGTATAGTAAGGCATTTTGGGCCGAAATAACGACCATGTATAGTAAGGCGTTTATTACCCCCCAAAAAAACGAGCATGTATAGTAAGGCGTTTTTAGCCCGAAAAAAACGACCATGTATAGTAAGGCGTTTTTGACCAAAAAAACAACCATGTATAGTAAGGCGTTTTTAGCCCGAAAAAAACGACCATGTATAGTAAGGCGTTTTTAGCTCTAAAAAAAATGACCATGTATAGTAAGGCATTTTGGGCCGAAAAAAACGACCATATATAGTAAGGCGTTTTTGACCAAAAAAACGACCATGTATAGTAAGGCGTTTTTAGCCCGAAAAAAACGACCATGTATAGTAAGGCGTTTTTAGCCCGAAAAAAAACGACCATGTATAGTAAGGCATTTTTGCCCGAAAAAAAACGACCATGTATAGTAAGGCGTTTATTACCCCCAAAAAAACGACCATGAATAGTAAGGCGTTTTTATCCCGAAAAAAACGACCATTTATAGTAAGGCGTTTTTGGCCGAAAAAAACGACCATATATAGTAAGGCGTTTTTGACCAAAAAAAACGACCATGTATAGTAAGGCGTTTTTAGCCCGAAAAAAACGACCATTTATAGTAAGGCGTTTTTGGCCGAAAAAAATGACCATGTATAGTAAGGCATTTTGGGCCGAAAAAAACGACCATATATAGTAAGGCGTTTTTGACCAAAAAAACGACCATGTATAGTAAGGCGTTTTTAGCCCGAACAAAACGACCATGTATAGTAAGGCGTTTATTACCCCCCAAAAAAACGACCATGTATAGTCAGGCGTTTTTAGCCCGAAAAAAACGACCATGTATAGTAAGGCGTTTTTAGCCCGAAAAAAACGACCATGTATAGTAAGGCATTTTTGACCAAAAAAAACGACCATGTATAGTAAGGCGTTTTTAGCCCGAAAAAAACGACCACGTATAGTAAGGCGTTTATTACCCCCAAAAAAAACGAGCATGTATAGTAAGGCGTTTTTAGCCGGAAAAAAACGACCATGTATAGTAAGGTGTTTTTGACCAAAAAAGCGACCATGTATAGTCAGGCGTTTTTAGCCCGAAAAAAACGACCATGTATAGTAAGGCGTTTTTAGCCCGAAAAAAATGACCATGTATAGTAAGGTATTTTGGGCCGAAAAAAACGACCATAAATAGTAAGGCGTTTTTGACCAAAAAAACGACCATGTATAGTAAGGCGTTTTTAGCCCGAAAAAAACGACCATGTATAGTAAGGCATTTTGGGCCGAAAAAAACGACCATATATAGTAAGGCGTTTTTGACCAAAAAAAACGACCATGTATAGTAAGGCGTTTTTAGCCCGAAAAAAACGACCATGTATAGTAAGGCGTTTTTGACCAAAAAAACGACCATGTATAGTCAGGCGTTTTTAGCCCGAAAAAAACGACCATGTATAGTAAGGCGTTTTTAGCCCGAAAAAAACGACCATGTATAGTAAGGCATTTTTGGCCGAAAAAAATGACCATGTATAGTAAGGCATTTTGGGCCGAAAAAAAACGACCATATATAGTAAGGCGTTTTTGACCAAAAAAACGACCATGTATAGTAAGGCGTTTTTAGCCCGAAAAAAACGACCATGTATAGTAAGGCGTTTATTACCCCCCAAAAAAACGAGCATGTATAGTAAGGCGTTTTTAGCCGGAAAAAAACGACCATGTATAGTAATGCGTTTTTGACCAAAAAAGCGACCATGTATAGTCAGGCGTTTTTAGCCCGAAAAAAACGACCATGTATAGTAAGGCGTTTTTAGCCCGAAAAAAATGACCATGTATAGTAAGGCATTTTGGGTCGGAAAAAACGACCATATATAGTAAGGCGTTTTTGACCAAAAAAACGACCATGTATAGTAAGGCGTTTTTAGCCCGAAAAAAACGACCATGTATAGTAAGGCATTTTTGGCCGAAAAAAATGACCATGTATAGTAAGGCATTTTGGGCCGAAAAAAACGACCATGTATAGTAAGGCGTTTTTAGCCCGAAAAAAAAACGACCATGTATAGTAAGGCATTTTGGGCCGAAAAAAACAACCATATATAGTAAGGCGTTTTTGACCAAAAAAACGACCATGTATAGTAAGGCGTTTTTAGCCCGAAAAAAAAACCACCATGTATAGTAAGGCGTTTTTGACCAAAAAAACGACCATGTATAGTCAGGCGTTTTTAGCCCGAAAAAAACGACCATGTATAGTAAGGCGTTTTTAGCCCGAAAAAAACGACCATGTATAGTAAGGCATTTTTGGCCGAAAAAAATGACCATGTATAGTAAGGCATTTTCGGCCAAAAAAAACGACCATATATAGTAAGGCGTTTTTGACCAAAAAAACGACCATGTATAGTAAGGCGTTTTTAGCCCGAAAAAAACGACCATGTATAGTAAGGCGTTTATTACCCCCCAAAAAAACGAGCATGTATAGTAAGGCGTTTTTAGCCGGAAAAAAACCACCATGTATAGTAAGGCGTTTTTGACCAAAAAAACGACCATGTATAGTCAGGCGTTTTTAGCCCGAAAAAAACGACCATGTATAGTAAGGCGTTTTTAGCCCGAAAAAAATGACCATGTTTAGTAAGGCATTTTGGGCCGAAAAAAAAACGACCAAAAAACGACAAAAAAAACGACCATGTATAGTAAGGCGTTTTTAGCCCGAAAAAAACGACCATGTATAGTAAGGCATTTTGGGCCAAAAAAAACGACCATATATAGTAAGACGTTTTTGACCAAAACAACGACCATGTATAGTAAGGCGTTTTTAGCCCGAAAAAAAACGACCATGTATAGTAAGGCATTTTGGGCCGAAATAACGACCATGTATAGTAAGGCGTTTATTACCCCCCAAAAAAACGACCATGTATAGTAAGGCGTTTTTAGCCCGAAAAAAACGAGCATGTATAGTAAGGCGTTTATTACCCCCCAAAAAAACGACCATGTATAGTAAGGCGTTTTTAGCCCGAAAAAAAAAACACCATGTATAGTAAGGCATTTTTGCCCGAAAAAAACGACCATGTATAGTAAGGCGTTTATTACCCCCCAAAAAAACGACCATGAATAGTAAGGCGTTTTTATCCCGAAAAAAACGTCTATTTATAGTAAGGCGTTTTTGGCCGAAAAAAACGACCATATATAGTAAGGCGTTTTTGACCAAAAAAAACGAGCATGTATAGTAAGGCGTTTTTAGCCCGAAAAAAACGACCATGTATAGTAAGGCATTTTTGGCCGAAAAAAATGACCATGTATAGTAAGGCATTTTGGGCCGAAAAAAACGACCATATATAGTAAGGCGTTTTTGACCAAAAAAACCACCATGTATAGTAAGGCGTTTTTAGCCCGAACAAAACGACCACGTATAGTAAGGCGTTTATTACCCCCCAAAAAAACGAGCATGTATAGTAAGGCGTTTTTAGCCGGAAAAAACCGACCATGTATAGTAAGGCGTTTTTGACCAAAAAAACGACCATGTATAGTCAGGCGTTTTTAGCCCGAAAAAAACGACCATGTATAGTAAGGCGTTTTTAGCCCGAAAAAAACGACCATGTATAGTAAGGCATTTTTGGCCGAAAAAAATGACCACGTATAGTAAGGCATTTTGGGCCGAAAAAAAACGACCATATATAGTAAGGCGTTTTTGACCAAAAAAAACGACCATGTATAGTAAGGCGTTTTTAGCCCGAAAAAAACGACCATGTATAGTAAGGCGTTTATTACCCCCCAAAAAAACGAGCATGTATAGTAAGGCGTTTTTAGCCGGTAAAAAACGACCATGTATAGTAAGGCGTTTTTGACCAAAAAAACGACCATGTATAGTAAGGCGTTTTTAGCCCGAAAAAAACGACCATGTATAGTAAGGCGTTTTTAGCCCGAAAAAAACGACCATGTATAGTAAGGCATTTTTGGCCGAAAAAAATGACCACGTATAGTAAGGCATTTTGGGCCGAAAAAAAACGACCATATATAGTAAGGCGTTTTTGACCAAAAAAAACGACCATGTATAGTAAGGCGTTTTTAGCCCGAAAAAAACGACCATGTATAGTAAGGCGTTTATTACCCCCCAAAAAAACGAGCATGTATAGTAAGGCATTTTTAGCCGATAAAAAACGACCATGTATAGTAAGGCGTGTTTAGCCCGAAAAAAACGACCATGTATAGTAAGGCATTTTGGGCCGAAAAAAACGACCATATATAGTAAGGCGTTTTTGACCAAAAAAACGACCATGTATAGTAAGGCATTTTTAGCCCGAAAAAAACGACCATGTATAGTAAGGCATTTTGGGCCGAAATAACGACCATGTATAGTAAGGCGTTTATTACCCCCCCAAAAAACGACCATGTATAGTAAGGCGTTTTTAGCCTGAAAAAAAGGGGCATGTATAGTAAGGCGTTTATTACCCCCCAAAAAAACGACCATGTATAGTAAGGCATTTTTGGCCGAAAAAAATGACCATGTATAGTAAGGCATTTTGGGCCGAAAAAAAACGACCATATATAGTAAGGCGTTTTTGACCAAAAAAAACGACCATGTATAGTAAGGCGTTTTTAGCCCGAAAAAAACGACCATGTATAGTAAGGCGTTTATTACCCCCCAAAAAAACGAGCATGTATAGTAAGGCGTTTTTAGCCGGTAAAAAACGACCATGTATAGTAAGGCGTTTTTGACCAAAAAAACGACCATGTATAGTAAGGCGTTTTTAGCCCGAAAAAAACGACCATGTATAGTAAGGCATTTTGGGCCGAAAAAAACGTCCATATATAGTAAGGCGTTTTTGACCAAAAAAACGACCATGTATAGTAAGGCGTTTTTAGCCCGAAAAAAACGACCATGTATAGTAAGGCATTTTGGGCCGAAATAACGACCATGTATAGTAAGGCGTTTATTACCCCCCCAAAAAACGACCATGTATAGTAAGGCGTTTTTAGCCTGAAAAAAAGGGGCATGTATAGTAAGGCGTTTATTACCCCCCCAAAAAACGACCATGTATAGTAAGGCGTTTTGAGCCCAAAAAAAGACCATGTATATTAAGGCGTTTTTGCCAAAAAAAGACTATGTATGGTAAGACGTTTTTTACCAAAAAAATGACCATGTATAATAAGGCGTTTTGAGCCCAAAAAAATTGACCATGAAAAGTAAGGCGTTTTGAGCCCAAAACCTTATCATCTCACCTTCATCACGTCACGTCGTCTCCCGTTTGTCAGCAATCACGGGGAGAATTTGTCAATCGCAGGGGTCACTCAGGCCCCTCCCCACCGAACCACTAAAGTAATTAATTGCATCATAATGATAATAATAATACATTTCATTTGTAAGCGCCTTTCAAAACTCTCAAGGTCACTTGACAGTCACAGGATCGGTTTATCTGCGGGTGAGAAACGGCAGCCACACGCAAATCGATAGAAAGCTAGCCAGCTAGCTAACAGATAGCTAATAAATATCCAGCTGGACAGTTATCTAACTAGCTAGATAGCCATATAGCTAATAAATATCCAGCTACATAGCTACGTGTGCTAATAGATAAGGAATGGATACTAAATAGATAGCCAGCTAGGTAGCTAGCGAATAGATACTAAATAGATAGCCAGCTAGGTAGCTAGCTAATAGATAGCAAAGAGCTTTGTCTCAAACTGCGTCTCACCCTCTTGAACATGCCCCGATAGAAAGAGCAGAAAACGTGAAGGTGGAATGTGGAACACAACAGCGCTCCGGAACAAAATCCGCTCCTATCAAGTGGTCCTTCTGGAAGCCTCCGCCATTCCCATGGCGAGCAAAGTCACAAATAAGTGACCATGTGTGCGGAGAAACAATAGAAAGATGTTGGGGGGGTCATGGGGGGGTTGTGGTGGGGGGGGGGGGTGCGGCAAAATTAGCAGCAGGTGCTGGGGACTAATGAACCACCAATAGTTGATGTTTGTTTCCTGGAGGACACTTCACAAGTGGTCAGATGAAGAGTGACCACCACGCTGGAATGTTTGGCTTGGTGTGTTTGTCAAAATGCGCTCAGCGAATGGCCTGCTGAGTTGAAACAGGACACATAATGTGTGTGTGTGTGTGTGTACATTCCTTGCATTGACTCATATTTCATATTTTATTCATCCTATGATAGCGATCGTATTTCAACGTTACTACTAGCTACTTTAGGTCCTGCTTGGCCATAAAAATGTCCAGCCCGTCAGGCGCATGCGCTTAATAGACCGGATGGACGCCTTTACATGATAAAAAGTTGTCCTTTTCATGTTTAGCCACCGGGTGGCGGGCGTCAAAGTTGCCAGGGTTAGTTTTGTTTCTTCAGATGGTAAACAAAATGGATGGATGGATGGATGGATGGACGGATGAATGGATGGATGGGTTCGGATAAACAAATAAACAAATAGTCAGATCAACAGATCAATAGATCGATAGATCAAAAGATTGATGGATACAGATACATGATATAGTTAGCTCAATAGATTTGATAGCGAGGTAAATAGATTTGATAGTTAGCGAGCTGATATAGATTTGACAGCTAGCTAGCTATCCCTATAGCTAGCTAGCTATCTTGATAGCTAGCTAGCTGTCAAATCTATATCAGCTCACTAACTATCAAATCTATCTACCTAGAATCTATCTTGATAGCTAGCTAGCTATCTTGATAGCTAGCTAGCTAGCTCAATAGCTAGCTCACGAGCTGGATGGATGGATGGGTATGGGTGGTTTAGGATAGATAAACAAATACATCGACAGATCGATAGATCAATAGATCGACAGATTGATAGATCAATAGATCGATAGATTGACAGATTAGATCGATAGACAGATAGATTCGATAGCTAGCTAGATAAATTCGATAGCTAGCGAGCTGGTAGATATAGATTTGACAGCTGGCTGGCTAGCTCAACAGCTAGCTAGGTGGGTATGGGTGGGTTAGGATAGACAAACAAACAAATAAACATAAACAAATAAACAATTCGACAGATCAATAAATCAAAAGATTGATAAATAGACAGATAGATTCCATAGCTAGCTAGATAGATTTGATAGATAGCTAGCTAGATTTGATAGCTAACGAGCTGATAAATATAAATTTGACAGCTAGCTAGCTAGATAGCTAGCTCGCGAGCTGGATGGATGCATGGATATAAATCCAAACACAATTCAGGCGTGTTCCTCAAGGCACTCTTTCTCTCCCCTTTCACATTCCAGGTGTACCAGATGGACCAGAAAATGGACTCAGTTCTCCGGATCCTCACGGAGCACCTCCTGCCCAAGCCTGAACTTATTTCCAGGCCGTCCATCCGCAGGGTGACCATCCAGAAGCGAATGGGTGTCAGCATCGACGAGGGCTCCTAAAAACTCACCCTTAAACTCCTTTTGCGTTGTTTATTTTTCATTGACCCCCTCAGAACGCAGAACAGGAGAGGTCAGAAGACTGAGAATCCAGACTTATCTTCTCATGGTCCCTCCTGTAGCTCTTTTTTTGGAGGAGTCTCTTCTCATGGTACCTTCCAAAGGTCGTGACTCCCTCTGCCATTTATTCCCTCCCAAATGGACACCCGCTTTTCTCTTCCAAATATTATTTCCACGCTAACGAGCTAGCAATCAAAGCACTGACGTTCCCCGAATGAAGGTCCATCCCATAAATCCTTTTATTTTTCTTGGCACCCCCAAACACACACAAATTCAGCCCTCTAGATTTAGACTGTTTGTTCGAGGTGATCGAATAACATGAGCAAGAGGGGAGGACTTGATTCGACCCGCGAAAATTATGAAATATGACTTTAGCTAACGCTAATAAAAAAAAATGGCCACAGCATGTATGAACGGACATTTTTGGCAGAGCTCTGTTGACTCTGCGATTGTCCGTCAATCATCTTTAAGCAGCACCAGCGGGAATTTTCTTGATATCCTCCAGGACTTTAAGAGGCTTTTTTCTTCAATTGTTTCCTTGAAACTTGAATAAAAAGTCCCGTCCAAGAAAAGGGAACAGGAATTCAGAATGTAAACAGAAAATGTGGAGTGGAAAACGAAGCCAGCGAGTACTTTGGGAAAAGTGTTGAATTACATTTTTTCAGATGGATGCTTCCTTCTATCACATCTTATGATCCCAAAATCATAACGTATCATTTCAAATGTATTTTACATGAAAAAACAACATGAAATAAAATGGCTTACGGCTGAATTTCGGCAGTCGAAAACATCATTACCTGCGCGATCCAGGCTAAACTTAGCTTCTCCAAGACATACAAATATACGATCGCAAAACACTTTCATTGGAAACTCATTTTACAACATTACCCTTGAACACTACCATTTAGCTAATACCCTGCTAGTCGTACGAATATTTGGCCAGCTAACACATTGCTGTTGGCCTGTGAACGCCAAGCTAGCAACAAACAAGTGGGAGTTTTCAAACTTAGATGCCGGACCTGAGACGCGAGCTACGATGAGGCTAGCTAGGATGAGGCTAGCTACGATAACTCTTGCTAGTATGAGGCTAGCTAGGAGGAGGCTAGCAGGGATTAGATTTAGGATGAGACTAGCCAGGTTTAGGCTAGCGAGAATGACCCTAGCGAGGAAGTGGCTACTGACTAGGATGAGGCTAGCTGTGATGAGGCTAGCTTGGATGAGGCTAAGGATGAGGCTAGCCAGAATGAGGCTAGCTAGGATTACCCTAGCTAGGAAGAGGCTAGCTAGGATGAGGCTAGCTAGGATAAGGCTAGCTAGTATGAGGCTAGCGGGGATGAGGATAGCTAGAATGAGGCTTGCTAGTATGACTGTAAAGTGTTCTTGAAAGTGTTGAAATGTGCTTATAAATGAAATGTATTATTATTATTATTATTATTAGGCTAGCTGGGATGAGGCTAGCTAGTATGAGGCTAGCTACGATAAGGATAGCTAGGATGAGGCCAGATAGTATGAGGCTATCAAGGATGAGGCTAGCTAGGATGAGGCAAGCTGGGATCAGGCTAGTTAGTATGAGGCCAGCTAGGATGAGGCTAGACAGCATGAGGCTAGCTAGTATGAGGCTAGCTGGGATTAGACTAGCCACGGTAAGGCTAGCCACAATAAGGGGAGCTCGGATGAGGCCATATAGTATGAGGCTATCAAGAATGAGGCTACCTTGGATGTGGCTAACTGGGATAAAACGAGTTAGTATGAGGCTAGACAGCATGAGGCTAGCTAGTATGAGGCTAGCTGGGATGAGACTAGCCACGATAAGGCGAGTTAGGATGAGGCCAGCTAGTATTAGGCTAGCATGGATAAGGCTAGCTAGTATGAGCCTAGCGAGGATGCGGCTAGCAAGAATGAACCTATCGAGATACAGGCTAGTAGCACCGTAGATGTAGCTCGGTGAATAAAAGACGTCATTTCAAAGTTAAAAAAGTGACAAGCATTTTGTGAGTTGATGTGCAACAACGCGTGTTTTCAAGATCCACTTTGATGCCATTAACTCGCTTGTCGCTGGCTCGCTTTCTTGATCAAGTCGTTCGTTTGCTTCTTTAAAACTCGCATCCTGGCTTTCATTCGCCTCAAATCGAGCCCAAAGTGGCGCTAAATTTCCTGTCGCGTAGAAAGGCAAAACCAACGCTTCCCCCTCAGCCTACTTGGGAATTGCTATATTCCAACCCTGCCGCCTCCCCCACAGATTTTTGTTGTGGGGGAGACGTGGATCATATTCCCACTCCAAAGGCCAAAAATGACTGAGGATGTCCCGAGATCAGCATTTTCGGGTCTGTTTCAGGATAAAGAATCAATGGAGGGAAAAGAGTGCCAAGCCACTTTCAATTAGATCGAAAGAGATGACACGGGCTGCGGGGATGGTGGGGTGGGGGGGTAAAAATATAATCCATTTCATTTCTAAGCGCCTTTCAAAACACTCAATGTCACTTTACAGTCACAGGATCAGTTTTCCTGTGGGTGAGCAGCGGCAGCCACATGCGCCAGCCCTTCACTCAACAAAGGAACTCAAATAGATAGAAAGTTAGCTAGCTAGCTAATAGATAACCAATAGCCAGCCAGCCAACAGATAACTAATAGCTAGCTAGCTGGCTAGCTAACATATAACCAAAAACTAGCCAGCTAACAGATAACTAATAGCTAACAGATAACCAATAGCTAGCTAGCTAGCCAGCTCTTAGATAGCAAATATATAGCTAGCGAGATAGCCAGCCAGCCAGCTAATAGGTATCAAATAGATAGATAGCTAGGTCGGTAGCTACTCCCGATTCAAATTGGTGAGTTTTGCATTAAGACCGGGGCTTTCTGGCTTATGGATAGCACGTCTCTCTGGACCAGACCAAAATAAGCGATGTGGGGGGGGGGGGGGGGGGGGGAGTATGTTGGCTGCACCAGGTGCACCTGAAATTAGCCTAAATGGATGCTAATATGACTGCCGTGTCTGGTAGCGTGTGACTGAGGCTTTGTTTACAAAGCGTCTGACTTGACGTCCTGATGATCACATGACAGCCCCCCCCCCCCCATGACCTCATTTGTCTTTGGATTTGATCCGTTCCCCCAATGCCATTTTTTAACAGCACACAATATTTTTATTTCGTGTTTTTTTTTAAATGATGATTTGATTTTTGAATTCCTGTACTATATTAATGTGGGACTGTAAAGTGACCTTGAGAGTTTTGAAAGGCACTTATAAATGAAATGCATCATCATCATTATTATCATTATTGAATTGAAATGAATGCAAAAATGCAAAAATGAAATGTATTATTATTATTATTATTATTATTATTATTATTATAAATTAATAATGGAATTAAAATTACAACCAAAAAACTACAACCAAAATTATTCTACCAAATTAAATTAAAGTTGAGAATTGTTTTTGTTTTATAATATTTTTAACAGCACATAATATTTTTTTATTTCATGTATTTTTAATATGATGATTTGATTTTTGAATTCCTGTACTAAATTATAATGACTGTAAAGTGACCTTGAGAGTTTTGAAAGGCGCTTATAAATGAAATGAAATGAAATGTATTATAATAATAATAATAATAATAATAATAATAATAATAATAAATAATAATTACTATAATAATAATAATAATAATAATAATAACAATAATAATAATAATAATAATTATTATTATTATTATTAAAAATGAATACGTGAATTAAACTTACAACCCAAAAATTAAATGAAATGTATTATAATAATAATAATAATAATAATAATAATAATAATAAATAATAATTACTATAATAATAATAATAATAATAATAATAATAATAATAATAACAATAATAATAATAATAATAATTATTATTATTATTATTAAAAATGAATACGTGAATTAAACTTACAACCCAAAAATTAAATGAAATGTATTATAATAATAATAATTATTATTATTATTATTATTATTATTATTATTATTATTAAAAATGAATCCGTGAATTAAAATTACAACCAAAAAACTCCAACCAAAATTATTCTACCAAATTAAATTAAAGTTGAGAATTATTTGATTTATTAATTATTTTTATTTTATTATTATAAATGAAATGTATTATTATTATTAATATTAGTAGTATTATTATTATTATCAGTATTATTATTATTAGTATTAGTATTAGTAGTATTAAAAATTATAATTATTAATTATAATAAAAAAAAATATTTAAAAAAATATTAAAAAAGTGAATTAAAATTACAACAAAAAAAGTCCAACCAAAAAATATACTACCAAATTAAATTAAAGTTGAGAATTATTTTTTGATTTTATACTTTCTATTTTCCAATTTCATATTATTTTTTTGTGTTTTTGCTTTTTTATAATAATAATAATACATTTAATTTCTAATTGCCTTTCAAAACTCCAGGACACTTTACAGTCATAGGATTTTGTTTTAGTGTGTGAAAGAGTTCTCACAGGGTGTGCACACTTACGCAAGAACATCCTACAAATTTACAAATGACGTTCAATGCTCTTATTTTTTTTAGACTTTTAAAACGATTTTTTTCCTTCTGGTGACTTGAACGACATTTGGCGAGCGATTAGCGCTAGCGCGTCACCCACCGCCGGGCTTTGGCGTGGTCGCCACCTGTCAGGCGAAACCCGGCAGGCGCGCGACGTGATAGCAGATAGCGTCCGACAGGTGCGCCAGCGCATGTGTTTGTGGGGCCTTTGTGACAAAACGCCGGCGGCGGCAGCTGAGGGCGAGGCGCTCCTGTCGACCGCCCCTCCCATCCACCGCACCACCCCCAGCCAATTCACTTGTCCACAAATAGCCGCCGCCGCAGTTGCTAGCATGGCAACTGCCTGCCCGTAGTCGACTTGCGCCGTGACCTTGGAGGATTTTGCTGGCAGTTTGAGTATTTTAAATCGTTAAATCACCTAGAACTGCTTCATGTCACAAAGAGGGTGCAGCAAGTGCTGAAGAATGAATGACCATCTGTGTCTTTGTGTTCTCATATGATTTGTAATTTAGGTTTTATTTTTATTTTAAGAGTGGCTGCTTTTCCAGCAGCTCCTGTATTTTGTTTTTCTACTTCTTTCTTTCCTTTCCTCTTCCTTGCATCGCTTTGCTGCTCTGAAATGTAATGCGTGACGAATAAAGGTACATAGATATCAAATAGATAGCTAGCAAGGTAGCCAGATAGTGAGATTATCTAGCCAATAGTTAACTAATAGCTAGCTAGCTAGCTAATAGATAGCAATGAGATATCTAGCTAGGTAGCCAGCTAGATAGCTCGTAAGCAAATAGATATCAGATAGATAGATAGATAGATAGATAGATAGATAGATAGATAGATAGATAGATAGATAGATAGATAGATAGATAGATAGATAGATAGATAGATAGATAGATAGATAGATTAGTTAGCTAATAGTTAACTATTAGCTAGCTATCTAGCTAATAGATATCAAATAGATATCTAGCTAGGTAGCCAGCTAGATAGCTAGTAAGCAAATAGATATCAAATAGATAGCTAGCAAGGTAACCAGGTAGATAGCTAGCTAGATAGCGAGCTACATAGCAAGATTAGTTAGCTAATAGTTGACTAATAGCTAGCTAGCTAATAAATAGCAATTAGATATCTAGCAAGGTAGCCAGCAAGATAGCTAGTAAGCAAATAGATAGCTAGCAAGGTGGACAGCTGGATAGAAAGCTAGACAGCGAGATTAGCTAGCTAGCTAATAATAATAATAATAATCTATTTCATTTATAAGCGCCTTTTAAAATTCCCTTTGTAGTCCCCTTTATAGTCACAGGCTAAGTTCTTTTCTGTGGGTGAGCAGCGGCAGCCACATGCGCCAGCGTTCACTCAACCCGGAAGTAACTCAAATAGATAGCAAGCTAGCTAGCGAATAGGTAGCTAATAGCTAGCGAATAGATAGCTAATAGCTAGTGAATGGATAGCTAATACCTTGCGAATAGAGAGCTATAGCCAGCAAATAGATAGCCATTAGTACTTGAGACGTAATAGATAGCTAGCTAATAGATCGCAAATAGATAGCTAGCTAGGTAGCGGGCTAGATAGCTAGCCAGATAGCCAGCTCGATAGCTAGGTAGCTCAAGTGAGCCACATGATGTCAACAAACCGGGAAGGGCCCATTGTCTCAATGAAACATTACATCCATTTTCTCATGATAGTAAGTCTTTTAAAATGTCATTTTTTTTCTTGTTTGAAAAAAAAATGCAATTTGATTGTATATCTGTTTCCATTTTCAGAGCGAGGCAACTTAATATCCCCACAAGGGGCGAAAAGTAAAACCCAGAAATAGAGAAACATTGAATCGAGTGGAGCCAGCGTAGCTCATCCAGAACTTTTGGGTATCAAGTGCTGCGTTCTGCTTTTCTCGTCGGCCATGTTTTTCTCCCTTTTTTTAATGGCGACGATCTTTTGGCGGTGGCAGAAGTGAAGCCTGACGAGGGCAACAGAAGCAAAAGGGAGAAGAACTGAAATGCAGGCAGGCTCCCTTTCTGTGCTGATTTATTACCCCAATGCCCCCCCAATGCGCTGTAACTTCTTTTGCCCACGATGCGACTGAATGACATGAACAGATGGCGAATAAAGATGAATTTTGATTTTCTTGGAATGATTCTTATCACACACGGAGACTTCTGCAAATAACACACACACACACTCACGGTTGCATCGCATCAGATGCTCACACACCCTCGTCGTCGTGTACGTGGTTAACCCCCCCTCCCTCATTGCGCATCAGACTTGTGTGAGAAATGCAAATAGAGTGATACCTTGGCTTACGAATGTAATTGGTTCGCAGAAAATGTGTGTAAGGTTGTAAAGTGTGTATTCCAAAAATTAATTTCCCATAGGAAACCATTAAAACGAGAATAATCCGTTCCCAGGTCCTCGTAAAACATACATTTCTACTAAATAAGCCTTAAAACTAGACAACATATACCTTATACTATGTATAAAAAATGTGCTATTGTATTGTAATTAAAGACATAAACTGTACTGTACAATATAGTCGTTTTATTTACCTTTGTGATGGTCGTTGATGGCTTGATGGAATGGATAGCTTTTTGCATAAAGTGGCTCAAGGAGCTCTGGGTTGTATATCTTGAAAGTTGTGATATTGAAACAGCAACAGCTAGCTAGCTATTAGTTATCTATTAGCTAGCTAGCTTTCTATGTATTTGAGTTATTCCGGGTTCAGTGAATGCTGGCGCATGTGGCTGCCAGTGCTCACCTTCAGAAAAATTGACTGTAAAGTGACCTTCAGAGTTTTGAAAGGCGCTTATAAATCAAATGTATTATTTATTTTTGTATTTTGTATTTCTTTATTCTTTGTGTTTTTTATTTTTTATTATTTTGTATTTTGTATTTTTTATTCTTCTTCTTCTTATTATTATTCTTTTATATATTCTTTATTATTTTTTATTATTTTATATTTTTTATTAATATTATTTTTATATATTTCATAATAATAATAATTATTATTATTATGATTATGATTAAATAATATATAAAAATACTAAAAATAATAATTATTATTATGATTATTATTATTATTATTTTATTATAATAATGTCATTATTATTATTTTATATATATGTATATATATATATATATTTATATATATATTTTATAATAATAATAATAATAATAATTATTATTATTATTATTATTATTATTATTATGATTATTATTAATTATTATTATTATTATCGTCATCATCATCGGCGAATGGTCAGCATGACTCATCACATATGATCGGGTCAAGGTTAGCGCCAAAGCGCTGAGCCTGATGACGCAGTCAGTAAACATAAAGAGGAACTTGAGGCTTTATATGAAGTGGCGGGGACTGGCAGGCTTACAGGAAAAGACAACCAGGAAGTGAGGACACTTGCTGACATCATGCCAGTCAGACAGTACGAGGAAAAGGACGCTCAGAGGCAATTCCCTGGAATTTCCTCGTGGCTGGCTGGCTGGCTGGCTGGCTGCGGTCGTCTTTGGGTGACGCTAATGGACTGAGGAGAAAAGACGCGACTTTTTCTTGTGCAAAAAAAATACATGAAAAAAACCTGTTGCGTCATCGAGGCTCCACTTCGATCGTTTCATTTTTTCCTCACTTTGTGGTGTAATTAAAAATCCAATCAAATCATTCCAGTAAATCTTGCTAGCTAGCTAGCTAGCTAGCGTCCCACTTGCTCGTTGGATATCCAAGCTAAGTTGATCATTCGTCAGTTAGCAAATGTAGCTGCGTCCATTTATAATAATAATAATAATAATAATACTTTTCATTTATAAGCACCTTTCAAAACTCTCAAGGTCACTTTACAGTCACAGGATACGTTTTTCTGTGGTTGAGCAGCGGCAGCCACACGCAACCAGCGTTCACCCAACCCCCGAAGTAAATAGATAGAAAGCTAGCAAGCTAGCTAGGAGATAGCAAATATATAGTTAAAAGATAGCCAACAGCTAGCCAACTAGACAGCGCGCCGCAAAAAACATTTTTAAACAATAAAATCATTTTTTTATTAACGACAGTTAAGTAATTGACACTTTGATAGTGGGCGACATTTTGTTCATTTATGTATGTATTTATTGTATTGTATTTGTATTTTGTTTTTTAATCTTACTCCTTTTAAGATCATTTGTCAATTGGTGAAAGTGATTTTTCTCTCACTTTGTGGTGGAATTAAAAATTCAATCAAATCATTCCAATGAATCTAGCTAGCTAGCTAGCTAGCGTCCCACTTGCGCGTTAGAGATCCAAGCTAAGTTGATCATTAGTCAGTTAGCATAAGTAGCTATGTCCAGTTCACGGCAAAGAACATTTTTTTAAAGAATAAAATAATTCCATTATCCATGGTAATTAACGCTTTGATAGTGGGCGACATTTTGTTTATTATCTCTATCTCGCAAGCTAACAGCTCGCTACTTAGCATGCTAACCCTTTGGTATTGAATTTTCCTTAACTATTCAAATTTCGGACTTTGTGAAAAGGGGGTGGGGCATCAAAACAACAAAGTTACTGCTACACAACACCGTGGCCATTTTGTTTTAGCATGTTCCACATTTTTGTTGTTGTCACCGTTTAATTATTGTGTCACTGTGTCGAGTTTGCCTCCGGTTGTTTGCAGTCAAAAGAAACGCACACAAAGCCTTGTTCTAAAAACGTATAATTACAGGTTGTCTGACATGACTGTTATCATGGTACACATGTTCCACTTCTCAAGATAAACCCAGTACTGGACAGTACTTGAATAAAAGGATTAAAAGATTAGCGGTTAATGATGAGCATGTGTCTGTCAAGTGGGTTCACAGTAAGAGTGGAGGAGAGTTTGACTTTATTTGGACTTAAAATCGACTAATCGTTTCCCGAAAAGAATGGATCGAGGCCAATGGATGCCCTTTTTGTGTATTTTTCACATTTTGCCAAAAATGGTAAACTGAATTGAATGTCTCCTTTGAATGAAAATGTTGGTTTTTTTTATGCCTCGGTTTACAACCGAAAATGGGCACCTGAATGCAGCACGCAACATTTTTTGCACTTGAGCGAATAAAACTTTTGAAAAGAAACAGCTCTTAAAATAATAACTCAAATAGATAGAACGCTAGATAGCTAGATAATAGATAGCCAGCCAGAAAAGCGGATAGCTAGATAGCTAATAGATAACCAGCCAGATAGCCAGTCATATAGCCAGCTAGATAGCCAGCTAGACTAGTTGACTAGACTAGATACAACTGAACTTTATTTCGCGGGAACCCTGGAACAGATCAAATCCAAAGACAAACGAGGTCATTGGAATACTCTGCATATTGACATCATCCAAGAAAGCAGATGGAACAGATTAACAATTTTTACATTGATTATAATTGGAAAGGCTGTTTTGGTTTTCAAACAAATCGTTTTTCTAACAGGTTTCTGGAACGAATCATGGTCAAAAACCCAGGTTTGACTGTATATGGTGCGCAGTTCATATCCAATCAACGGCTTCTTGAAAATTTTGCATAAATTCAAACTACTTTTGAGGGCACGAATGTGCAATTTTCGTCAACGGTTGTCGACCAACATCAGTCATCACAAGTTGTCTCACGTGCAGGCACTTGCAGTCAGTTAGTCAACCAGTAAGCCAACTAGTCAAGCAGTCAGTCTGAAATCGGGAGCTTGAGACCCCGTCCCAACCCCCCACTACCACCTTTGTCTACACAGAGAAGGCCCAGACACAACAGTGGCTGGCCCCTGGCCCCTCACAATGGCCCTCCATACAAAAGGCCCATACACTGGGACAATGAGCCTGGCTTAGGATGGGGGGTAGTAGCTAGCTTGAGCTGAGGTTACCCACCTGCACACTTTGGGACCGGACCCCCGACTCGCCGGGCCCACCTCATAACACGCGCAGGAACAAACGCTCGGTCGGCGGCTGCAGGTGGTTCCTCTGCGGTTGGCTGACAGGAAGTGGGTGAGACGACTGAAGACGCGGGTGAGGTGGGGTGACTTCCGAGAGGGACTTTTTGTCAATTGCGACAAAGTTTCTGAAATGGAGACAAAGTAGAAATGAAAATAAGAACTGTTTCATTTTTTTTACGCAAAAAGTGAAACGTCGTGCTAGCTGCCTAACGCAACAGGTGCACACAAATTGTATCAAATGTGTATTCTCGTGCTGCGACATGTACAAATGACGCCAGGACATTGTTGACAAAGCTAAGACAGAATCACATTAGAAGAATTCATT
>NC_142738.1:2042500-2047500 GCF_051943395.1 Hippocampus bargibanti | reverse complement strand
ACACGTATACATATAGACATATATATATACACGTATACATATACATACACATATATATACACACACACATGTATACATATACATACGTGTATATATACATACACACACAATACTTTATATATATAAATATATATATATATATATATATATATATAAATAAAGTATTTTCAAATCACGCTGTCTTATGTGCTACATATGGAAAGAAATTATAATTTCTATGCACACACTCACAGGTAGTACAAAAACGGGGGATCAAAGGAACCAAAGTCAAACCTAATTGCACGCTGCTACATCCACTGCTTTTCAGAGGCAGTAACTTGACACAAAAACAACCAGTTTTTCTTTTGCGAGTGCCACAACTTGTTTTTGTTTTCTTAATCAGTGCTTCAACAGCGTCCTCCTCCAAGAGAGCTGATATGTTTCTCATGATGATGTGTGTACTTCCTCTTCTTCCAGAACGAAGAAAACAAAAAACAAAACAAAAAGTCGACGTATGCAGAAGAAAATATATCTTCAAACTCTGTGAAAGGAAAACAAAAACCCACAAAAAACAGGAAGTTATTCAAATGTGACTCGGGAAC
The DNA here is from genome assembly GCF_051943395.1 of Hippocampus bargibanti. NCBI lineage: Eukaryota > Metazoa > Chordata > Actinopteri > Syngnathiformes > Syngnathidae > Hippocampus > Hippocampus bargibanti. Next base: position 2,046,919 of record NC_142738.1, on the reverse strand, counting down.
TCAATGTAGACATGTAAATCACAAGGAAATCAGGCAAACTCAAGAAAAAAATAATATTCAACGCTTTTGGTCAGTTGCCAAAGGTGCGTATGTGGAACTGTCGCGGCTTGGAATTGAAGCGGATTTACGTGGGACAATCTCTTTTGGTCAATAATAATAATAATACATTTCATTTCCAAGCGCCTTTCAAAACTCTTAAGGTCACTTTACGGTCACAGGATAGTTTTTCTGTGGGTGAGCAGTGGCAGCCACACGCGCCAGCGTTCACTCAACCCGGAAGTAACTCAAATAGAATCTATCTATCTCATCTATCACCTACAACTGCTTCGTGTCACAAAGAGGGTACAGCAAGTGCTGAAGAATGAACGATTCTCTGTGTCTGTGTTGTCATATCATTTGTTATAGTTTTATTTTGTTTTTTTTAACTTTTTTGGCAAGATTGCGCCGCAAGAGTGGTTGCCTTACCTGCAGCTCCTGTATTTTGTTTTTCTACTTCTTTCTTTCCTTTCCTCTTCCTTTCATAACTTTCCTGCTGTGTTACTTCCGGGTAGAGTGAACGCTCGCGCGAATGGCTGCCGCTGCTCACCCGCACACGGAAAAAAATCCTGTGACTGTAAAGTGTCCTTGAGAGTTTTGAAAGGTGCTTAGAAATTAAGTGTATTATTATTAAAAGTAAATCCTAAACATAAATGTCAACGAAATTAAAACAACAATTGCATAATTATTTGAAATGCTACTGATCATGACTTTGAGAGTTTTGAAAGGCGCTTTGAAATTAAATGGATTATTATTATTATTATTATTGTTATTATTATACAAAAGCTATTTATTATCAAATAAATAGAAAGCTACCGAGCTAATGGATAGCAAATAAATAGCTAATAGATAGCCAACAGCTAGCCAGTTTACAGCAAGTCAGCGAGACGGCTAATAGCAAGTTAGCTAGCTAATGGATAGCAAATAAATAGCGAATAGCCAGATAACAGAGTTTGAATCAAAACAAGGGCAAACACGACAAACAGATACACTCTGAATCATAAAAATCCACAAAAACAAGTCAAACGTTTTTTTAAAATGAAACATTAATATCTCTTACACGTGCGTAACTCTCAAACACCGCCCCAAAAAGGTGTCAAGTTTGACGTTTAAACACACGAAGGCGTCGACAGATGTGCACGCAAAAAAACAACCCTCCCTCCCCGGGCGTGCACGCGCATGAGGGTAGTGGCTGCTGACGTGTTACTACTACTACGACGACTACTACTACTACTACGCCCTCTACGCCAGCTGTTTACAACTTTACCACCATAGAAATATTTATTAAAAAAAAAAAAAAAAAAAAAACACGAGCGCGCGCGTCCCTGTCACGCGCACACCTGTGCGCGAGCGTATCCTCAACCCAGACATATTACGAGCGCTTGCGTCATACTCACGTTTGGAAAATTCACACACAAACACACGACGTGAACGAGGCGGAATTTTCATTATGGATTTATGATAATTATTTTTAAGTATTGCGACGTCGGATTTTCACTATCTTTAAATACTATCTCGATATGAATATGTATTTGTATATTCACGTTAAGGTAAACTAGCACGACTAATGGCGGTAGCGGTGAAGGAAATCTCGTCAATCTAAAAAAAGATTAGATATATAAATACAGTATACACATAAACTATATGTATATATTGATAAGGCAATACCGGTGGGTGCGCCTTTGAAACCCCCCCCCCCTCCAAAAAAAGGGAAAAACAACTCACCGCCCGTCTCACGTTTGCCTCCCCGGGCTTCCGCTGCTTTTTCTGGGCGTGTGTTCGGCGGAGCGAACGCGGTTCGGGCACTCAGCCGAGCTGCTGTGCGACCTCTTACTTTGGGTAGGGGGCTCTGGGAAAATCGTTAAAATGTGTAAAAAAAAAAGGAAAAAAAATAGGGTGGATAAAATTGTGGAGTAGTCCGGTCGGGGATCAAGTACCGTGACAGGCAGGTCTCTTCCTCAAAGCGGTGCACTGCTCCGGGCACGACGTCGGCCCACCGGTTCGATCCTCCGCGGGCTCGCCGACCACACAGCGGTGGTTCCCGTTTACATCCAAACGGTTATTCCCCGAAGTCGTTCGCTCCAGCCGCGTATAGAAGTCCGGCACGTCGCGACAGTCCACTAGCTCCCAGCGGAGCCCGGCGTCGTTTTCCAGCGGGGTGTGCGAGGCGAAGTCGAAGCTCCATTTGGCGACGGCGGCCTCCTCGAGCTCCCGCAGGTGTCCCTTTAAATCCCGGCGGAGTTCGTCGTGGTCAACAGAGCCGAAGAGGATCCGGCAGGCTGACGGTTTCGGGTACGGCGACAAACGGGGCTCGCTCCGCTCCAGCGTCGGGCTGCCGCTGGAAAGTCGAACATCGGACATTTTTTTTTTATGTTTAGTGATTTTTTTGTTTTAATCCTCCACCCCGCACCGCTCCACCACGGAGAAAGATCCACGAAAACAACCGGGAGCGTCCACTTTTTTTCGGGGTAAACGAAAACAATTCTGCGCTGGTTAAGATCTTCCTCCCAAAAAAAACAGTCAAACGCGACGTCAGGTAAAAATGGGGGAAAAACCCGTTCAGGCCATTAAAACGTCAACGGCGATAAATTGGCTCGCTTTTGACAACTCTCAACCGCTTCTTGTCACTTTAAATCCGCTGGAGGGGGGAAAAAACAAAACAAACAACAAAAAACCCGAAGACGAAAGCGCGCACACGTCAGCCTCTCTCTGAAGCCAATATGGCGATTGAGTCGACGTACTTAAAGAGTTTGAGGAGCTTGCCTGCAGAGTCGAAAGGGAGGCGGGGACTGCAATGATTGACACGCAGGCGTTGTTTAAATAGAATGGTCAATTCTCATTGGCCCAAAGCGTTTTAATCCCGCCCACTTTTCTTAAAGCGGTCCACGCAAAATGGGCGGGGAGGGACGAGCCACTTTTTTGTTTTGCTCAATCTGACACGCAACCATGAAAAAAAAAAAAATCACGTGTGACATAACAAATAACTTAATACCGATAGTTTTCAGCATATTTGGCCTGGACCGACTATTTAAAGTTTATCCGTGATTGCAGTTTCTTAACAAAAAACTGACGTGATTAACCCCCCCTCAAATCAATACATAAATTCGGAGGGATTTATTTACTTTTAATTCCACTTTAAAAAAAAATTACAAGTTCGATAAAGTACTTCCTGATCAGGATGATGTGTGGACAACACATTGGACACTTTCACACGTATTTTCCCTGAAAGTGATACTTAAACCTCCTAAAATATTTAATAATAATAATAATACATATAATTTCTAAGTGCCTTTCAAAACTCTCAAGGACACTTTACAGTCACGGGATTAATATAATAATACATTTTATTTTAAGCGCCTTTCAAGGAAACTTTACAGTCACAGACAAGCATAGGTACTATTAAGATTAACTATTAAGAAATTTCTACTCTCCGCGTACCACCAAACATAAAGAGTATCTCGCAATTTTTGTAAGATATTATATTATAATATCTTATAAGTGTATGCAAGTGTATTTAATGTTATATAATAATTATAACATTAAATGCACTTGAGAAATGTTAAGATCTACCTAAATAAGGATTTAATCTGTATGTATATAAAATTGTTGAGGAAGGTTTGGGAACTACTATTTACTTTTGTCAAACAGCAATAGATTTAAAAAAAAAATCATAAAGGCTTAAAGAGTACAAATTAAAAAAATAAAATAAATGGATGGAGAAATAAATAAATACAAATAAACTAATAGGCAAATATATAAATAAATAAATAAACAAATAGTAAATAAATAAATACATAATCATAAACATAATGAATCAAGACAATGGAATACAGAGATGAAAATGGACCTTGCTAAAAATTCTGTAAAAGGCTTGCACGTGCTCGAGTGGTGTCGCGAAAAACAAAACAACTAACTCAAATATCTAAAAAAAAATAATAAACCTGGCCCGAATGCTCTTGCGTTTATTTCAGACCCCCCCCCCCCCAAAAAAAAAAAAAAAAAAAAAAAAAAAACTTTAAAGGACAACCGACGCCTCCAGACAAGTTGTGTCCATAATTTGTAAATTCACTTCAAATGACTTCTACTGAGCGTATTTGAGAAAGTGACACACAATGCATTTTGGGTACTTTGTTTGGTTTGAAAACTTCGTGTTGACGCCGAAATTAGAAGGAAAACACATAAATAACGCAATGGTGAATCGTTGTGTGTTGCACCAAGACTACTATTTGATACCAGTTGACACAAATTCCCAGCAGACAAATGAGCCCATTTCCAACGGAGCTTGGGCGCCATCTTGTGCATTTTCTGGGTGCTACATTGCTGTCATTGACGGCTCGAATTGATATGGGAAGACTCCTTTAATCGATTGCAAACATTTATGCT
>NC_142738.1:1985000-2037500 GCF_051943395.1 Hippocampus bargibanti | reverse complement strand
TTCTTTTTTCTTCGGAGGGGGGGGGGCAATATCTCCAGAACCAAAGAAGCTAGAAATAAACTTTTTAAAGTAACCTCTTGGCGCTCTCGAGGCCCTCCTTCCCGTGTACCAGTTTCGTCACCTCGGCCGCCAGTCGTTTATGCGCCAGCCGTTTACCCGGATCTGCACGCTGCTGAGTCATCAAGCTCTCGACCTCGGCCAACGGCAGGAAGGTGAACAGCTTCAGATACCTTGAAGACAATACGGATCAGTCCAGGACAAATGCAGTGATACCTTGGCTTACGAACTTAATTGGTTTTCAGACAGAGTGTGTAAGGCGAAAAGTGTGTATCCCAAAAATTAATTTCCCATAGGAAACCATTAAAATGAGAGTAATCCGTTCTCAGGTCCCCATAAAACATAATTTTCTAGTTTCTAATTTTCTAAGCCTTAGAACTACATACCTTATTTTATGTATAATAAATGTGCTGTGGTATTATAATCAAAGAAATAAACTGTACTGTACAATAAAGTTGTTTTATTTACCTTTGTGATGGTCGTTGGTGGCTTGATGAAATGGAGTGGCCGGTTTCATCAGCATTAAACACTTCGTCTTTCACCCTCTTGAGGAATGATCCCTTGGAGGTGCTTTCTCTGTGATAATTTTATCTAGTTCCTCATCAATTGTGTTCCGTTTAGCTGGGTTGATAGCTTTTTTGCATCAAGTGTACAGATTGTTTGTGTAGTCTGATTGATGGGATATTTTAACCTTGCAGTCTACACTCTGCCTTTGAACTATCAAAGTTGAATCTCTGTCATTGTCACCTGCCTGTCTCTTTAATGTTTACACCACCCATGCTCACTGCTGCGTTGTTGACCAATCACGTGGCTTTAACTGAAGACCGGGGGCGGGGAATAGAGGACAAAAACAGTCGTTTGCCATTTTGTTGTTAGAAGAAAGGGCTCGTTCGCGAACGACACATCACTCATCGAGGCAGCTCCGTGTACAAAAAAAAGTTCGTATGCCAAGGTAAAGTTTGTATGCCAAGGTAAAATTTTCATAAATTTAACGTTCGTAAACCGAAAACTTCTTAAAGCAAGGGGTTCGTAAACCGAGGTATCACTGTACTTTACATGTACAGATGTTGGATTTTACAGTAGTCACCCTTCCACGCTGGCATCAGGTTGCCGGAGGAAAAACTGGTAGAGCTCAAAGGGGGACGTCCTGTCTCGGTTGAGCCACACGGCGTTGCCCGCCGTTTTGCCCAACTTGTCGCCCGTCGTGCTGGTGACCAGCGGGAGGGTGAGGCCGTACACCTCCTCTTCGCTCACTCTGTTGGGAAGCAAGCAAAAGGAGATGAATGAGAAAGGAAAATTAACCCGTTCGCTGACATTCACGATTTTTTTGGGGAATTGAAAATATGACGGAGAGCGCCATTCCCGAATTTGTATTTGCCAAAATAGCCGGGTAGACGGAATTCCCATCACTAGTATGGAAAAGGTTTTTAAATATGTCATTCGTCGAAGGTGCACCTTATATTCCAGAAAATAGTAGTTTGTACGAAGTAAAAAAGTATTTTGTATGTGGGGCGATTTACTTTTTAATGAAGTCGTGGCCGGACATAAGATTGCCCAGCTGGTCGGTGCCCCCCAGTTGGATCTTGCAGCCGTATATTTGGTTCAGGTGGTAGAAATCGTAGGCCTGGAACGCCTGGTAGGTGAACTCCGTCAGGCTCATCCCCTCCGAGCTTCGCAACCTGGACTGGACGCTGTGGCGGCTCAGCATGGTGCCCATGCGAAAGTGTCTGCCGCACTCTGCGAGGAACCCCACCACGTTCCAGTCTTTGTACCAGCTCAAGTTGTTCAGTACCGTCAGCGTTCCCGGCGTTTTGGCGCCGTCGGGGAAGTTCACCTCGTGGTTGGTAAAAATCCGGTGGATGCTTTCGCGGATACCGCGCGTGTAGTCCTGCACGGCGTCCGCGGACATCCGTTCGCGCTCGCTCGTTTTCCCACTCGGGTCGCCGATTTGCGCCGTGGCCCCACCGAGCACGGCGATCACATGGTGGCCGGCGCTTCGGAAATGCAGCAGGCCGATGAGGGCGAGTAGGTTGCCCACGTGAAGGCTGTCCGCCGTCGGGTCAAAGCCGCAGTACACCGTCTGGGCACCGGATTGCAGCAGGCGAGGGAGTCGGTCATGTGCCGCGTCATCCGGGAAAGAGTCCTTCACAATTCCGCGTTTATGAAGAGCGTGTAGTAAACCGCTGCACGCACGAAACGAACGGTGGAATTTGCATTTCAGTGTAAAGCTTGCACTTTGTGGAACAAGAGAACGGGTTCGTAAAACACGGGCCATGGACGCCGCCATGTTGACCACACGAGACCGGAAACGGGAGGATTCTCGATGGTGACATTTGGAAGAGCGAGCGCCCTATAGTGTAGCGGAAGCGCAACTGCACAAAACAGTTCAATGCCGTAGCGCCACAATTTTATTCGTAAATTAAAAAATATAACAAAAAAAAAAACAAACAAACAAATAAATCTAAATAAAACAAATAAACAGATAAAAAAAATAGTGACAATTTGACTTTCTTTCAGCAGCTATTTTAACTTGGGCACGGACGCCGCCATGTTGACCACACGAGACCGGAAATAAGAGGTCTCGATGGTGGCCATTGAGAAGAGCGAGAACTAAATAAAACTAAATAAAATAAGTAAACAAATAAATAAATAAATAAGTACATAAATAAATGAATAATGACATTTTGACTTTCTTTCAGCAGCTATTTTTAACGTGGCCACGGACGCCGCCATGTTGACCACACGAGACCGGAAGTGGGAGAAGTCTCGATAGTGGCCATTGAGAAGAGGGAGCGCTCTCTAGTGCAGCGGAAGCGCAACTGCAGAAAACGGTTCAATGCCGAAGCGCCGCATTTTATTTATTAGTGATTTTGTTCGTAAATTCAAAAAAATAAATAAAATAAACAACCAAACAAATAAATAAATAATAAAACATTAATAAATAAATACGTAAAAAAGTGAAAATTGGGCTTTCTTTCAGCAACTATTTTAACTGTCAATGTGATGCAATCTCATTGTGTTGTCAGTTGGAATCAGTGCACAAATATTCATTTTGAATGTTCTTTTTTGTTTTAATTTTTTAAAATCCATTCAATGTCAGGTTATTGTGTCATTTCAACGACAAGCTATACATTCCTCATACACATTTACAGTATCATGTAACAATTGAACAAGCCAAAAATTCATAAAGACACTACATCCTTGTTGTGTCTCTGCTTTCGCCATAAAAGCAAACTAAAAAAAAAAAAACAATCATACCATCTTATCCCTATGACAACTGCAACCAAAAGTAGCATTTCGTCAGAAATTCAGGAAGAGAGAAAAAGGGTTATGTGAATCAGTACAGTTGATAAAATACTAGTTGATGATAGTGATGAGTTAGAAAATGAACAGTATGGCTAATGTCTCCTGAGTATAAAGAAACATCACGTTTCCTTGATTTCCTTAACAAAACGAAAAAAAAATCCCTTTCAACACACAAAAATAAAATAATACATTAAGAACACAAGTCACATTTTCCACTTTTGGGCCCAATTGGTGAACATGACGTTAATTTCCACCTATTATTCAAATTGCGATTGTTCACCGTCCGTAGAAAATGATGCCGCCATTTTGTGTCGAAGACTACCTATTGAGTCAGATGTGAAAACCAAAATGTGTATCTTTGTTTGTGAGGTGCAGTCATTAAAAATAATAAAAATGGCGTGTATGGACTGAAGATACCCCGTGGCATCTATAAAGATGATTTAGCAGGAAAAAAAATCTTTCAATATTATAGATATCATATTGTAGAGATCTCATTTATTTCCATCCGAGTGAAAACTCTGATGGAAATAAATGATCTTTGACATCAATCGCCGTCAATGGCAGAGAATGAATGAGTTCAATCTAAATACGTATATCGTCACCATTTTGCTGTTTCTTTCAAAACGAGGTATTTCTTGAATTACAAAAAATATTATGATTAATAAATATATATATATTACAAAAAATATATAGTAGCCCTAATAGATGCCTGCTCTCTTTGCTGTTGAGTAAACAAACGGCACTAAATGAGGAAATGGAACGACAGTAACCTTACGTGTTTGGTGAGATACGCGATAGCAGCGGGGTCGAAGGCGACGGAAATATGACATAACATCAGGGGGAAAATATATACATTATTAACTCATTCACTGCCAGACGATGTGTAAAAATGTGTCCACTCCAGTGCCAGGGTTTTTGTCATTGTCACTCAAATTCTCGGACCCACAAAATATTGAGTTTTATGACGACATAAACATTCAATGCAGCATTAGAAACCTTTGATTCGCTTTTTTCATTAAAAAAAAAAAAAAAAAAAAAAACGTGTTAATTCCCAAGTTATATGGGTCTGGAGTTATCAGAGCTTGAAATGAGGGAGTTTGTCCAAAATACAATGCAATGCATATTGGTTTATAAATGGTATGTAGAACTGTCGCCGCTTGGAATTGAAGCGGATTTACGTGGGACAGGAGATGTGAGACAATCTCTTTTCGTCAATGGATGCTTCCAGCCTCAGTGTTTGCTTTCAACACTTAGCTTGTAGCAGACGTGCACATTCCACCATGACGTCCCTGATCCACTGCTGAAAAGGATGCTTTGATCCTCTCCTCTTTCATCTAGAACTGCTTCATGTCGCAAAGAGGGTACAGCGAGTGCTGAAGAATGAATGACTCTCTGTGTTGTCATATCATTTGTTATTTAGGTAGAGGGCCATGGCCAGCGCTTTATCCGCACCCAAGCATGAAAAAAAAAGAAAACCCGAACAAATTCGGGAAGGCGCTCTACGCCATATTTTCAATTCCCAAATAAATTCGTGAATGGCAGTGAATGAGTTAATAGTTATCAACAATGAATCAGATTTTGGAAATTAATAAAACAAGTGCTAATTCAGAGCTCCCGCCTCCCCTTGGCCTGCCTCTACCCTCCTTAGTTGCGATATGGTGAATCACTCAAACGGGACGGCGTACCTGTACCTTCTGAAAATCCAGTATGGAAGACAAAAATAATAATAATAATAATAAATAAGTCCCTTTAAATGTCACAGACCTGCTTGTGTGCACTGAGGTGGTCGGACACTTGAATATGAGGTTGAAAAAAAAAAAAAAAAATCAGGACAAATATTGCTTTAAAGGACAACCGACACCATTTTTTTGTTTCCTAACTGACATCAGAAAAACGTTTTATAGCACCTAAAATACCCAAAACACGCAGGATGATATTTTTAGTCAAATGCAAAACACCAATAAAAATGACTTAAAGTGTCCCAAAACTACTTCAAATTAAAACCGGAAGTGGCCAGTTTCAGAAGGTCCCGCCCCCTTGTTCGTGACGTCACGCTAGGACGTCTTGTCTTGGCTTCATAGAGTTCAGATTCGGAGAAGATGCTTTCTTGTTACTCATCCAGTTATGAATATGATTCTCATAGTTCTGAAGAGGAAAGCATACATGTTTGCAATCGATTCAAGAAGTCCTTCCGTATCAATTCGAGCCGTCTGGACTCCAATGTAGCGCCCCGGAAAATGCACAAGATGGCGTCCATGCTCCATTGGAAATGGGCTGATTTATCTGCTGGGAATTTGTGTCAACTAGTATCAAATAGTAGTCTTGGTGGAACACGCAACAATTCACCATCGCATTATTTATGTGTTTTCCTTCTAATTTCGCCATCAACACAGATTTTTCATCAACACGGAAGTTTTCAGACCAAATAAAGTACCCAAAATGCATTGTGTGTCCTTTTTTTTTGGTCAGGGGCGTTCCTTCAGTGACGTCACGTACGGACTCGTCACCAACTCGGAAACAAGACTTCCTGAATATTCAGCGCGAGTCTTAAAATGTAAAATATAGCTATATGCGCTGGAATCTTTGTAAAATGCGCTCAGTCGAAGTCATTTGAAGTGATTTTACAAATTACGGACACAACTTGTCCGGAGGCGTCGGTTGTCCTTTAAGTGAGGTTAGTCATACATTCAGTGGCCATCTAAAGTTTCCACACCCCTTTTTCAAACGACAATAAAGCATTTTCTCAACTTTGACCCACTTTTCTAGTGACCTCTAACCAATTTCAAATTATTCTGGCCGAAATGCAAATATATAAATTTAATAATAATAATAATAATAATAATAATACATTTCATTTCTAAGCACCTTTCAAAACTCTCAAGGTCACTACAGTCACGGGATTAAGTTTTTCTGTGGGTGAGCAGCGGCAACCACACTCGCCAGCGTTCACTCAACCCAGAATAACTCAAAAAGATAGAAAGCTAGCTAGATAGCTAATAGCTAGTTAGAGGGCTAATAGCTAGCTAAATAGCTATTTAGCTAGATAGCTAATAGATAGAAAGCTAGCCAGCCAGATAGCTAATAGATAGCAAATAATAATAATAATAATAATAATAATAATAATAATAATAATAATAATAATAATAATAATTATAAGTTGAGGAAAGCCTACTAGAACAGCCGAAATTTATTCGGGGTTAGTCATCGGCGTGTGAAATGCTGGTAGATTTGCCATGACTCACACTAACATGCGTTTGATTTTTTTGATTGGCTCATTCTGAACCCCGAGGGGGTGCACACTTATGCAACCCCGTTATTTATTGCTTCCTCACTCTAAAAATGGTGTTTTTTTTTTTACTGCATGTCACTTTAGCGGTGGATAAAGTTTCAAAATTGTTTATTTATTTTTTATTTTTAACAGGGGTGTGCAGACTTTTGATATTCACTGTTCAATCACAGAGAACGAAATATGAAATGAGTACATGAGAGCAAAGACATCACATCCGAATACGGTTTATATAGCTTGTGATCAATGAAATTGATTATCTGATGGAGTGACAGTTCACTCTTCCTCATTTTCGGGTGTTTTAAAGAGAGCGTGGCTGTTTTTTTTTTTTTTTTCATACGTCAATGGTGGAGTGAAAAGTGACCAGAGTCAATCCTGCCCCCCCACCAAACCCCCATCCAGGTCCATTTCCGACAGCTTGAACCAAGTTTCCACCAAGTAAAGTGCACAAAAATAATTTAGGGAGAATTCGGGTGCATAAAGTTGGCATTTTTTTGGGGTGGCGTGGGGTAAATAATAAATTATTGCACTGTTGTTGATGATGTTGATGATGATGATAAATTTGTACGTCAAAAGATGTAAATGTGTCATAACCCAGTCATGAGTTAGCGTAGCCGCAGAAAAGTTCCCAAAATATGACCTGGTACAAAAAATAAACTATAATAATAATAATAATAATAATAATAATAATAATAATAATAATCACAATAATAATAACAAAAACAACAAGAATAATAATAATAATAATAATGATAATAATAATAATAATAATAATAATAATAATCATAATCATAATAATAATAATAACAAAAACAACAAAATTAATAAAACTAAAAATAAAAATAAAAATAAATTCATATTGCAATTTCAAATGACAGAAAAATCACAATTTGGGGACAGACAAAAAAAATAGCTGAATTTTACGATAATATAATTGTTTAAAAAATGTCGTGTAAATAAACATTTATAGGAAAACAATTATGTGAAAATAAATGTCAATTTTTGGCAAAAGGAAAAATCATAATTTGGGGACAAAAAAAATCTATAATTTCTGAAAATATCTGTATTTTTTTTAAAGTCCCGTAAATTAACATGTATGGAAAAACAATTACCTGAAAAAAATGTGGATTTTTGGCAAAAAGAAAAATCATAATTTGAGGATTTTTTTTGTTGAAATTTTATGAAAATAGAATTTCTAAAAAAAACCCAATCCCATAAATTAACATTTATGGGAAAAAAATGATGTGAAAGTAAATTGTATTTTCGGCAAAAAGAAAAATCATAATTTGGGGGCAAAAAAAAATCTCAATTTTACGAAAATAGAATTGTTAAAAAAAACGTCCCATGAATTAACATTTATGGGAAAACAATGATGTGAAAATAAATGTCAATTTTTGGCAAAAAGAAAAATCATAATTTGTGGACAGCCCAAAAAAATATGAATTTTACAAAAATAGAATTGTTAAAAAAAAGCCCAGTAAATTAAAATTTATGTTAAAACAATTATATGAAAATAAATTTGAATTTTTGGCAAAAAGAAAAATCATAATTTGTGGACAAAACAAATCTATAATTGACGAAAATATATGTATTTAAAAAAAAGTCCCATAAATTAACATCTATGGAAAAAAAATCATGTGAAAATAAATGTGAATTTTTGGCAAAAAGAAAAATCATAATTTGTGGACAGGCCAAAAAAATATGAATTTTACAAAAACAGAATTGTTAAAAAAAGACCAGTAAATTAACATTTACGGGAAAACAATTATGTGAAAATAAATGTGAATTTTTGGCAAAAAGAAAAATCATAATTTGGGGACAAAACAAATCTATAATTGACGAAAATATATGTATTTAAAAAAAGTCCCGTAAATTAACATCTATGGAAAAAAAAAATCATGTGAAAATAAATGTGAATTTTTGGCAAAAAGAAAAATCATAATTTGTGGACAGGCCAAAAAAATATGAATTTTACAAAAACAGAATTGTTAAAAAAAGACCAGTAAATTAACATTTACGGGAAAACAATTATGTGAAAATAAATGTGAATTTTTGGCAAAAAGAAAAATCATAATTTGGGGACAAAACAAATCTATAATTGACGAAAATATATGTATTTAAAAAAAAAGTCCCGTAAATTAACATCTATGGAAAAAAAATCATGTGAAAATAAATGTGAATTTTTGGCAAAAAGAAAAATCATAATTTGTGGACAGGCCAAAAAAATATGAATTTTACAAAAACAGAATTGTTAAAAAAAGACCAGTAAATTAACATTTACGGGAAAACAATTATGTGAAAATAAATGTGAATTTTTGGCAAAAAGAAAAATCATAATTTGGGGACAAAACAAATCTATAATTGACGAAAATATATGTATTTAAAAAAAGTCCCGTAAATTAACATCTATGGAAAAAAAAAATCATGTGAAAATAAATGTGAATTTTTGGCAAAAAGAAAAATCATAATTTGAGGACAAAAAAAATGAAATTTTACGAAAATAGAATTGCTAAAAAAAAACAATCCCATAAATTAACATGTATGGGAAAACAATGATGTTAAACTAAATTGTATTCCCGGCCCCCCCAAAAAAAATCATAATTTGGGGACAATAAAAAAGGTGGCCCTTACTACTCAAAAAACCTTAAAATACCAAAATAGTGAAAGTGTAACTTCCTTATACGACTAAAACCCAACTAAAAGTGCGCCGCTTGGTGGAAACAAGGCTTCATATTAGTGACGTTGAAAGTAGCCCTTGTTGCATTGAGGAGAGGGTTCACGGTGGGGTCACGGTGGGGGAAGAAAAAAAAAAAAACCCTAAAAAGGACGGCACGACAGGTGCACGCTGTTCAATACATATCTCTGTAGATTTCCTGCAGGAGCGGATGCAGCGACGTGTCCTCCGTCTTTTTGATCTCCTGCACCAGCTGCGCATGTTCGGTGACCAGCTGCCGCAAATCGGCCAACTTCTGCAGAAGTTTGGGGAAGAGGAAGGCGTCGTCCGGGTGGTTGGCCAGCAGGTGGAGACGAAGAACTTGGACGATGCTCTCTTGCATGCGCTCGATGTGGCTCACGTTCACCAGGCCAGGGCGGTCTAAAATGGGGAGAGTTGGGCGAGGGGAGGCGGGGGCATTAGAGTGAGATTGAAATTTATGTTTTAGACTGGTACCGGTCTGTGGGTCATTTGGTACCGGGCCGCGCAGAAAGAAGAAATAAGCCGTTGATTTTAGGAGGGGGAAAATGTCAGAACGTGTGAATTAAGAAAAAAGTTTGAACTTTGGAATATAAAAATCCAGTCTCATTCAAGCTAAAGGCTCCAAATTATTTATTATTATGATTATTATGATTATGATGATGATGATGATTATTATTTTAATATTGTTTATTATTGTTATTGTTACTGTTATGTTATTTTTTATTATTATTATTAGTTCTATTTTTTATGATTGTTGTTAATGCTATTACTATTATTACTGTTACTATCATTACTATTATGATTATTATGATTATTATTATTATTATCATTATTATCATTAATATTATTATTATTATTATTATTATTATTATACTTTTTATTATCGTTATTGTTACTGTTATTTTATTAATTGTATTTTTTATGATTGTTGTTAATGTTATTACTATTACTATTATTACTATTACTGTAATTACTATTATTATTAACATTATTATTAACATTATTATTATTTTAATATTGTTTATTCTTGTTACTGTTATTTTATTATTTTTTATTATTATTAATTGTATTTTTTATGATTGTTGTTAATGTTATTACTATTACTACTATTATTCTTACTATCATTACTATTATTATTATTATTATTTTAATACAGTTTATTATTATTATCATCAATATTTATTATAATTTTTATTATTATTATTATCTGTTTACTAATTCTTATTCATATTCATATCCATATTCGTTTTTTTAATTCTTATTCTGTTTTTATTTGTATTTGTATTTTTAATTTTATTTTAATTTTACTTTTTCTTTTAATTTTAATTTTAATTTTAATTTTAATTTTAATGTTACTTTTAATTTTATTTGTATTTTTATTTTTATCATTAATAGTTATTATTTTTATCATCATAATAATAATAATAATAATAATAATAATAATAATAATAATAATTATTATTATTATTAGTAGTAGTAGTAGTAGTAGTAGTAATATTAGAATTAGTATCACTATTACTATGAGTATTATTATTATGATTATGCTGTGTTTGTTTTTGTGTGTCTGAGCTTACCTCCGCAGCAGATGATGGCGGCCACAAAGAGCGCCAGATCGCTGTCGTCCAGCTCGAGGGCGTTAAACCTGGTGGCAAACTGGAACTTGGGCTCCATCATGTCGCTGAAGGGTCTCCGCAGGCTCTTGAGGAACTCGCGCGTGATGAATCCCGAGCCGTACGCCACCAGCAGCCCGTCCTTGTTCATGCACGAGGCCAGCAGGGCGAAGAGCGCCTCGTAGACGCCGTACTTCAACAGAGTCACCTGATCGTTGAGGTCCAGGTCGGAAAAGCCCGGGACCGACTTGGCGAATTCCGTCAGCTCCGTCACCGTTTCCACCGAGGTGCACTGGCAGCAGTGGAAAAGGCGCACTTCGGCCTCGCGGTCCTTCAGGACCCCCGCCGAGCCCACCATCTTGGTCACCAGGGTCTGCTCCGCTAGCTGCAGCGTGTCCATGTCGTGGATGACCAAAGGCTACCGACAAGAAGCACAAGTGCACGTCCGATATCACGTCAGGCTCAGACGGCTGATTGTACTTGTGTGTCTTGTTATTTTCGGACACTTCATGAAATTTCCCAAAATTGAAAATAATAATATCATATCCATCCATACTATCAATCGTTCTTCCATCCAGAATTCCAGCTAGCTAGCTAGCTAAGTGACCAATCCATCCATCCATCCATCCATCCATCCATCCAGCTAGCTAGCTAAGTGATCAATCCATCCATCCAGTAACCCATCCAGCTAGCTAGCCAAGTGATCAATCAATCCATCCATCCATCCATCCATCCATCCATCCATCCATCCATCCATCCATCCATCCATCCATCCATCCATCCATCCATCCATCCATCCATCCATCCATCCATCCATCCATCCATCCATCCATCCATCCATCCATCAACTAGGTAAAATTATCACAGAGGAAGCACCTACAAGCGATCATTCCTCAAGATGGTGAAAGAAGAAGGCTACGTTCCTCATTAAGTGTTTAATGCTGATGAAACCAGCCACTCCATACCATCAAGCCATCAACGACCATCACAAAGGTCAAAAAAAGTACTTTATTATACAGTACAGTTTATTTATTTAATTATAATACCATAGCATATTTATTATACATAAAATAAGGTATATCGTGTGTAGTTTTAAGGCTTAGAAAAGTAGAAAATTATGTTTTATGGGGACCTGGCAACGGATTATTGTCATTTTAATGGTTTCCTATGGGAAATTAATTTTTGGGAGACACACTTTTCGCCTTACACACTGTCTGGGAAGCAATTAAGTTCGTAAGCCAATGTATCACTATATATATATATATATATAAAACAGTATATGTGCGTGTGCACCCCCTGCCTTTTTTTTCAGACTTTTTTCTCATTTGTCATTCTCATCGCTGCACATTTTATAATTTTTTTTTTGTGACCAAGACGGAAGAAAAAAAAAAGCTGGTTGCAACCACCAAGATAGTCATTTCACATCCGAGACTTATTTAGTTGAAAATTATGTTTTATGGGGACCTGGGAACGGATTATTCTCATTTTAATGGTTTCTTATGGGAAATTTATTTTTGGGATACACACTTTTCGCCTTACACACTCTGTCTGGGAACCAATTCAGTTTGTAAACCAAGGTATCACTGTATATTAAGTTTGAAGTTATTTGAGGGAAAGTGTGATTTTTTTTTGCCTTTTTTTTCCAGACTTTTCTCAGACTTTTTTCTCATTTGTCGTTCTGATCGCTGCACATTTTATAATTTTTTTTTTTTTGTGACCAAGACGGAAGAAAAAAAAAAGCTGGTTGCAACCACCAAGATAGTCATTTCACATCCGAGACTTATTTAGTTGAAAATTATGTTTTATGGGGACCTGGGAACGGATTATTCTCATTTTAATGGTTTCTTATGGGAAATTTATTTTTGGGATACACACTTTTCACCTTACACACTCTGTGTGGGAACCAATTCAGTTTGTAAACCAAGGTATCACTGTATATTAAGTTTGAAGTTATTTGAGGGAAAGTCTGCGATTTTTTTTTCAGGTTTTAGCTGTCATTGGATTTATTCGATGGTCTCACGTTAAAGGTCTCAGGGTTGATTTTGCAAAACCCTGACTTATCGTCATTCCGAGTTCGGGTTTGAAAAAGTGCAGGGACGGCGATAAAAATAATAGCCTGCCTCTATTTATGGCATCTTTGGCATCTCTTGACGCTTCGGTTTGCTACATATCATCTGTGTCGCCACGAGCTGACGGCGATTGAGACACAAATTGGGAGTGCAAAGTTGAAAATGTGCTAAGAGGTGAAAAAACTCCAGTAGGGGGCGTGGGAGGGTGTGTGTGTGTGTGTGTGGGGGGGGATATAGTTCAAGCGTCAACAAGAGTTGGCGACCTGTGAAGAAATCACCCGATGGATGGAAAGAAATCAATCAAAAGGGCCTTCTTACGGGGGTGCTGGTCTTCCCCGTGAGGACGGTTCGAGCCTTGGCCTTGTTCATGTTGAAGTTTTTGAGGTAGGCCTCGTAAATCTGCCGAGCGAGCGTCTTCTGGTCGGCCATCTGGGGGTCCTCCACCTCCCGCTCGCACGTCACCATCTCCGCCTTCAGTTTCAGCTTCTCCGATTGAGGCATCCGGCCAAAACGGATGGCTGCGTGGGAAGCAAACGCGGACCACTCGCTCAAGTTTGGAAATTGGAACAAAGGATCATCAAGCATCGGCGCCGTGCACAAAATTGGGGCAATTGGATACATGAAAAATACATTCATTCATTCATTCATTTTTATTTATGTGCGCATGCATGCATGTACACTTTTTATTAATTTACATATTCATTTTTTTAATTTATTTGTCTGTCTATTTATATGCATGTAATTGTTCATTTATTTATTTGTGTTTATTTTTTTATTTGTCCATTTATCTGTCTAGTTATTTATTTATGCGTGCACATATGCATGTATATATTTTATGTATGTATGTATGTCTGTCTGTCTGTCTGTATGTCTGTATTTATGTATGTATGTATTTATTTATTTATTTGTGCATGTATGTATACATTTTATTTATTTACGTATTTGTCTATGTATTTTTTTTGTCTATTTATGTCTCTATTTATTTATTTTAATTTATTTATGTGTGCAGGTATGCATGTACTTTTTATTTATTCACATATGTATTTATTTTTATTTATTTCTTAATTTGTTTATTTGTCAATTTATCTGTCTATTTATTTATTTGTTCATTTATTTATTTATGCATGCATATTCATGTACACATTTAATTTATTTATTTATGCATTTATTTATGTATTTATTCATGTATTTATTAATGCATGTACACATTTATTTCTGTATTTATTTATTTGTGTATTTATCCCCCTATTAATTAATTTATTTGTTTGCATGTATGCATGTATACATTTTATTAATTTATTTATGCGTGCATGTATGTACACATCTTATTTATTTATGTATGTATTTATTTATTTATGTATTTATTTGTCTATAGTACAATTCTGCCCCTTACAGGATGACAAAAAGCATTTACTTTTTAATTAATTTTTATTTTTTTTCATGTTTAAAGGGGGGGTGTAAGGGGACCTGAACGAGGTTTATTTATGTATTTTTATTTATATATTGATTCATTATTTTATATTTAATATTTTCAAAACGTTGTATTTTTTTATAATGTATTTGTAAATGTTTATTTTTTTATTTTTTTATTTACTTATGTAAAGTGTCCTTGAGAGTTTTGAAAGGCGCTTAGAAATAAAAAGTATTATTATCTATTTATTTATTTTTAATTGACAACAAAATACACGTGTATGAATGTATTTGTATGGTCTATGAGCCGTATGTACTTTTTAATTTTTTTTTTAATATTTTTTTTTCATGTTTCAAGGGGACCTGAACGAGGTTTATTTATGTATTTTTTTTATATATTTATTCATTATTTTATATTTATTTTTTTTTAAAATGTTGTATTTTTTGTAATTTTATAATGTATTTTTAAATGTTATTCATTAATTAATGTATTTATTTATTTATTTATCTAAAGTGTCCTTGAGAGTTTTGAAAGATGCTCAGAAATAAAAAGTATTATTATTATCTATTTATTTATTTTTAATTGACAACAAAATACATGAATGTTTTTGTATGTTCTATGCGCCGTATTTACACTTAAATTAAAAAATATATATATTTAGAATTAGCGCAACATCAATGCTAGTTTTAAGAGCCTATCTACAGCATAGTGGGTTAGCATTAAGCTAGCAGGCTTCTGCGAGACAAAAATAAACATGCTATGGTGAAATACACAATGTCTAATTGCCCATTTTGTGAGTTAGCATTAGCATTAGCTAGCAGACGATTGTTTGACTAGCGTGAAGCTACTGGATTTTTGTAAAACTCGTTGGTTACATACTTATTAATCCTTGTCTTGTGGGTTAGCGGGGAGATAGCGAACTTTTAGAAGATTACTTGGTTAGCATAAAGCTAGCTGACTTATGCAAGACTAGTTTAGAGCTTTAAATGCTATGGTTAAATACAACAAATGTCAAATTGTCTTTTTGTTTTGTGTTTCGATAGAAAGTAAACATATAAATATGTCGGGACAGTCAGGCGACATCAACGAGAGTTCAAGTTAGCTCGTGTATCATTTACGGGTGGAAAAACAAAGGGCCAATATTAGCGCAGAATCTGTCCCGTCACCTATCACGAGACTGCCATTCCACCATTGTAACCCCCCCCCCCCCCCCCGTGCTTTTCTGTTAACACTAAAGTCCTAAAACTCAAGAATGACGCACAAATCTGTTAGCCATCACCTAAAAGAATCATAAAATGCAGGGAAAGCTCACCATAAGCGACATTGTGTGGATTATATGCGCAAAGGGTGACCTTGTTGGACGCCGCTGACCGCTAGCATGCTAGCAACGTCATTTTCTAAATGTGTTTCTAATCCCGATGTTGACCTTGAACATGGGTCAGCATGCCTACGTGAGTGTGCGTGTATGTGTGTGTGTGAGTGTGTGTGTGTGAGTGCGTGAGTGTGTGTGTGTGTCAACAGCAATGCAATAAACACCGCATCCATCGCCCCCTCGTAATAAATCAAATGTACAAGATAGAAATGCACAAGTGAAATATGAAAAAAAACATTTTTAAAAAGATTTTATGGCATTTAGAATTACGTTTGTTTCATATATTTAAAATAAATGTAATAATAATAATAATACGAAGAAAAATAATCTATTTCATTTCTAAGCGCCTTTCAAAACTCTCAAGGTCACTTTACAGTCAAAGGATAACTTTTTCTGTGGGTGAGCAGCGGTAGCCACACGTGCCAGCGTTCACTAAACCCGGAAGTAACTCAAATAGATAGCAAGCAAGCTAGCGAGCCAATAGATAGTTAATAATTAGCGAATAGATAGCTATTAGCTAGCGAATAGCTAGCTAGTAGCTAGCAAATAGATAGTTATTAGCTAGCAAATATATAGCTATTAGCTAGCGAATAGATAGCTAATAGCTAGCGAATAGATAGTGAATAAAGTGTCCTTGAGAGCTTTGAGAGGCGCTTGAAATAAAATGTATTATTATTATTATTATTATTATTATTATTATTATTAATAGCAAGGGAATAGATAGCTAATACCTAAAGAATAGATAGCTAATAGATACAGTATCTAGCTAAATAGCTAAATAGCCAGCTAGATGTTGGCTATCTAGCTGGCTGGCTAGCTATTAGCTATATATCTGGCTAGCTGTTAGCTATCTAGCTGGCTAGCTAGCTATTTGAGTCAGGAAACACATTATCTATCTAGCTATCTGTTAGCCAACTGGCTATCTCTTAGCTGGCTAGCTAGCTTTCTATCTATTTGAGTTGAGGCCATGGCTAGCGCTTAATCATTTTCAATACCCGAATGAGACACTTGAGAATGGCAGTGAATGAGTTAAGTTGCCAAAATCCAACCTCGGTTGATTTTCCGTCTCTAAAATGTGATTTGTTCGCGCTCTGAAGGTCGATTTCATGCAGTACTGAGGTGCCTGCACTTGCGCTCTTCAGGATATTAGCGCTAATTAGCCCCCTGGCACTTGTTGGCTATGAGTGGCGGTGTCGTTTTAAGTGCGCGTGCGGCAAAGTGTGTACATGTTTACAAAACAAGGGAGCTGCTCTTGCCTTGCCGGTTGTTTGGAACTCACCGTTGTGGGACATGCCCACCGACAGGCACTTTTGGAAGCGGCAGTATTGGCACTTGTTGCGATTCTTTTTTTGGATCTTGCAGCGACGCTCGCACTTGTCGTACTCCAGCTTGAGACGGATGGTGCGGCGAAAGAAACCCTGGGGGAGGTACAAAAAAACAAAACACTTAGCGTACTTACACGACAGTTTTTCTTTGCTAGCATCTTAACTCATTCACTGCCATTAACAAATTTATTCGGAAATTAAAAATATGACAGAGCGCCATTCCCGATTTTTTCAGGTTTTGGTTTACTCTTGCGATAAAGCGCTGGTCAGACCTGTGGCAATGTTTTTTTCCCTTCCGCGAAGTGGCAGCATTTCCCTTTTTTCCATGTTAGTGCTTTGTTACAGTTTCAGCTGTTGTTGAAGCGTTTTATAAATCAATGGACACATTTTTGCACGTCTGGCAGTGAAGGAGTTAATATATTGTACCATCTTAAAAACCAATATTAATATTTGTATTTATTTATGTATTTATTCATATACTTATGTATTATTTATTAATAAATTGTTTATTTGTTTATATGTTTATTTATTTGTCTGTAGATGGTTGTTTGTTTATTTATGTTTAAGGTGCTGTTAACATTTGTATTATTAATGGATTTATTTATATATTTATTTATGTATTTATTTATACATTGTTTATTTGTTTGTATGTTTCTTTACTTGTCTGTTTGCATATTTGTTTATTTATTTTTAATGTATGGTTAACATTTGTATTTATTTATGTATTTATTTATTTTGGTTTTTATTTATTTATAAATTGTTTATTTGTTTATTTACCTGTCTGTGTATTTGTTTGTTTATTTATCTACTTTTAATGTGCTGTTAACATTTGTATTTGTTTATGTATTTATTCATATATTTATGTATGTATTTATTTATTGTTTATTTGTTTATGAGTTTATTTATTTGTCTCTTTGTATATTTGTTTGTTTATGTATTTATTTTTATCGTGCTGTTAACAGTTCTATTTTCTTATGTATTTATTTATATAAATATTTATTTATATATTTACTTATTTATTTATGTATTTATTTATTGTTTATTTATTTATATGTTTGTTTATTTATTTGTCTATATGATTGTTTGTTTATTTATTCATTTTTAATGTGCTGTTAACATTTGTATTTATTCATGCATTTATTTATGTATTTATTTGTCTATTTATTTATTTATAAATTGTTTATTTGTTTATGTTTATTTCCTTGTCTGTTTGTCTATATGTTTTCATTTTTTTATTTTTAATGTGTGTGACATTTGTATTTATTTATTTATGTATGTATTTATTTATGTATTTATTTGTTTATGTGTGTGTGTATTTATTTATAAAGTTTTTATTTATTTGTCTGTTTTGTCTTTGTCTTTTCTTTACTTTTAATGTGCTGTTTTTTTGTCCCCGGGGATGATGGGTTGGACTCATGACACAATTGACTTTTTGAGTTTAATGGTTTACCGAGTTGCTTGAAAGCAACTCAAGACGTTTTAGCGGAACTGGAGGGCAAAGGTCACATCTACATGTATCTTTTTTTTTCCATGGAAACATCCTTTTTGCCGAAAGTTCACATTGCACCAAGCATGGTCCGATACTTACATTTTGCACACATTTGGAAACCGTCCCATTCCATCTACCACACAATGTCCACATTTTAAAGAAAATAAATAAAATTAAGTGTATGCAGCTTTATTTTTTCCAAAGAGGCATCACCCCCGCCCCATTTCATCATTTTCTGTCTATGGAATGCTGTCACATAGACTGTAAATTTGGCTGAAGTGGTCATGTGGGGTCATGAAGCCTGTGACTACCACGTACGGTTCCCTCAAGCGGAATTCCAATTAGTTCACGGAAGCGTCTGGAAGTTGTCAAGCCGGCACCCGAACGCATCACAAAACGTATATACTGTAAAGAGCTTAAAAAACATTTTGTGCTCCCGTAGTATGAGGAAACTGGAAGAAAAAACTGAAGTTGAAAGATTTCATGCAAAAAGTATAATGCTGGCGATACCCACCCCCCCCCTCCAAAAAAAATAATAAATCCTCTCGACATTCATTTGTCGACGCATGAGGAAAATGTGGCATTGCTAATAGCTATCTATTTGCTAGCTATTAACTATCTATTGGCTTGTTAGCTAGCTTGCTATATATTTGAGTTACTTCCGGGTTGAGTGAACGCTAGCACGTGTGGCTGCCGCTGCTCACCCTCAAGAAAACTTATCCTGTAACTGTAAAGTGACCTTGAGAGTTGCGAAAGGTGCTTCGAAATGAAATGTAACACGAAACCCGAGCAGAGACGTGATTATTTGTTTCAATAATTTAAGTGCGCAGTTGTCGTCGGCGTCGTAATCTTCTCACCTTGCAGCCTTCGCAGGCGTGAACGCCGTAGTGGTAGCCCGAAGCGCGATCGGCGCACACTCGACACTCCAAGGTGAGCGATGACGAGGACGACGACGGGGAAGGCGAAAAATCCTCCTGGCTTGCCGCCACCCCATAAACCACCGACGACGACGGGCTGGACGCTGGCGTCAGGGCATCTGCCGAGCAGTAAAGTGTTACATGTGATTACGCAGAAGCAACTAGTCCATGGATAAAGTTTTCTCACACAAAAATAGTTCACCCCCTTATAATCGAGAAGCTTTAAAGGACAACCGACATCACTTTTTTGTTTCCTAACTGACATCAGAAAAACGTTTTATAGCATTAAAATACCCAAAACACGCAGGCTGATATTTTTTGTCAAATGCAAAACACCAATAAAAATGAATTCAAGCGTTCTAAAACTGCCACAAAACTGGGGATTTTCAGAAAGTAGTTAGATAAATAGATAGAAAGTTAGCCAGCTAGCTAATAGATAACTAATAGCCAGCTAACTAGCTTGTTAAATAGCAAATAGAAAGTTAATAGATAGCAAATAGATAGCAAATACATAGCAAGCTAGGTAGCCAGCTTGCTAGTTTGATAGCAAATAGATAGCAACTAGTTAGCAAATAGATAGCTAGCTAGGTAGCCAGCCAGCCAGCTAGTTAGATAGCAAATAGATAGCTAAGTAACCAGCTAATGGATAGCTAACAGCCAATAGCTAGCTAGATCGCCAATATGTTTCCGGACTCAACTAGCTAGCCAGCCAGCCATATAGCTAATAGATAGCCAGCTAGGTAGCCAATAGATAGCTATCTAGCCAGCCAACCAACAGATCTATGCAGTTATCCATTTATTTTTTTAATGAATTTATCTAATTATGTATTTATAACAAATGATAACATCTCTCGTGTAAGTTTTTACAGGTTATTTAATTATTTATTTAATAAAAAAAAATAGACAACTAGCTAGCATAGAAGCAAAATTGATAGACAAGAAAATAAAAAAACCACCACCATTTTGAAAACATTCATTTTCTCCTTGGCTAGCATGTCGCATTGTTCCCCTAAAATAAAATTACCAATAAATAAATACATACATACATAAATATATAAGTAAGTAAGTAAGTAAATAAATAAATAAATAAAATACAAAACCGATCGCCTTTGTCTGAATTTTAGCACCGTCTTCCCTAGTTGCGTAATTTAGCGGTGGCGTCCATTTTGTCAATTGTCCACCTCATCCGCTATTCAGGAGGCAACAGAAGCCTAGTTGATGTTTCCCGAGAGCTGCTTTGGGGCGGCTGTGGAATGCCGAGTTACGAGGAAGAACGAGGGAGCGCATAAAAAAAAAAAAAAAAAAATCAAGTCCAACATAAACCAGAAAGGAAATGGCTTGAAAACTGTCAAAATCAAGGATTTGATTGACACGCTGAGTCATCATCAACCTTTTCTAGTTGAGGCGGTGCTGCCGCATTCGGTTGCAGCAAATTAGGGATTAAAGGACTGACGCTTAAAAACAATCGCATCAAGATTACGCCGAGCTGCTGCGGGGAAACAACTTTGAAATTTGAGCACGGGTGTGGGCGCCACGGCGGGGTTGATTAGCCGACATCCCAAATAGCGGCCGCTCACGCCGTGTTTGCTCTTAACAGATTGTGCGTATTGTTTTTGTTTACCGTGGAAAATTTGGGTGAGAAAAATGACGCTGAATGTGTGTGTGTGTGGGGGGGAGGGGGTGTCTGAAAGTTATTATTAATTTTAATAAAATTTAATGATTAAAATTATTAAAAGTATTACAATTATTAAAATTATTATTATTATTATTATGTCTAGAAGAAATAGAGATGAGCATATTCCTCACCAAAGACTGTATGATTATTAGTATAATTATTATTATCATTATTATTACTGTTATTATGTCTCAAAGAAATAGAAATTCGCATATTCCTCACCAAAGACAGTATAATAATGAAATAATAACAACAATAATTACAATAGCATCAATTATAATAATTATTATTAGTAGTAGTAGTAGTCGTCTTATTATTATTATGATTATTATTAGTAGTAGTCGTGTTATTATTATTACTATTATTATTATCATTATTACAAGTAGTGGTCTTATTATTATGATTATTAGGAGTAGTAGTGGTGTTATTATTATTATTATTATTATTATTATTATTATTATTATTACAAGTAGTGGTCTTATTATTATGATTATTAGGCGTAGTAGTGGTGTTATTATTATTATTATTATTACTATTATTATTACTATTATTATTATTATTATTATTATTACTACAAGTAGTGGTCTTATTATTATGATTATTAGGAGTAGTAGTGGTGTTATTATTATTATTATTACTATTATTATTATTATTATTATTAGTAGTAGTAGTAGTAGTAGTCGTTTTAATGTTATTATTATAATTATCAGTAGTAGTGGTCTTATTATTATTATTATTATTATTATTATTATTATTATTATTAGTAGTAGTAGTAGTAGTAGTAGGAGTAGTAGTAGTAGGAGTAGTAGTAGTGGTCTTATTGTTATTATTATTATTAGTAGTAGTAGTAGTCTTATTATTATGATTATGATTCAGATTTTTATTATTATGATGATGATGATGAATATTCTTATTATGTGTAGAAAAAAATGGAGCTGATTATGTTTCTAACCGAAGACGGTGGAGCCGTCCGAGCCGTTGCTGGACGAGTGGTACTCGGGGGCGTCGTAGGAGCTCAGGGTGCTGCTATCGATGGACTGCGAGATGTCGTGGAGCTCCTCCATGCCGCCAATGAAGGCGTCATTGCCGCACAGCGGGCTTCCCAGCATGGAGTCCTCCAGAGGCGACGGCGGACGATAGTGACTCTCAACGTCCACCATGGCGGCGGCGGAGAAGCTCAAGGTCGGCCCGCCAGGTCACTCACTCACTCAGGCTGGAAGAGATGAGGGAGAACAAAACAGTCAATGTTTTTGTGTCAGGCTAACGACGAAAAGCAAAGAGCTCTTCCAAGGCAGGTGTCCAACTGGTGGCCCGGGGGCCAGCCCCAGGCCCGCCAGGCGCGTGTGGCTGCCGTTGCTCAACCACAGAAAAACTGATCTTGTGACTGATTAGTGACCTTGAGAGTTCTGAAAGGCGCTTATGAATCTAATGTGTTATGATTACTATTACTAGACAGACCAACGCTTGGTCACATTTGACCATGTAGCGGTTTGTTTCCGACATATTACGGTTTGTTTTTGCTAGTTTTTACGACCCTGAAAAGTACACGTGACGTCATGGCGAGACAAGGATTTGGGTTATCAAGGAAATACCAATGTCATGTAAAACTTTTGCTTTTGCCGACAGTCGAGAGAACAGAGGCAGCTGAAAAGTTAGCTAACGAGATACGCAGAAGGAAGAATCTAGGTCACTTTGGGCTAGCTTGGGGGGCTGCGCTAGAAGAAGAGAATCGGGGGGGGGGAGGGGTCTGCGGACTCGGACGCGATCAGACGTGGAGAGGCAATTTTTCGATGCGCTTCTTCCACCTGGTAGTCAAAACTTGAGACCTCCGCGTGGAAACTAGGTCAGTCTTCGGTAAGCCCCTTTCATCAGGCGCAGTTAAGTCCATCAAAGACGGGGAAAAATATGGGGGAGGTTTGGGGGGGGGGGGGGTGCTACAGAGTTGTCTGATGGCAGCTGCCGCTCATTGTCGTAGTCGGCTTGAAAATTTTTGCACACTGGTCGCCTTGAGTTTGACCTCAACTCGTCTTTGCCACCGCAGCAAATGACAGGCGGTCATGCTAGGGGCGCACGTTCGCTCAGCGCTAACTCTCCCTTCAAAAACAAAGCCTCTGTGGGGGAGATATTTACCCTTCATTACCCAAAAAAAACTCTAATGTTAATACAAGGGAACCGCAGTACACATTGATTCCGTTTCCATTCATATCAATGAGAAATGTGGCTTTGGTTTGCAAACATTTCAGCAACAACAACAAAAATGATAACCCACAAATATTGGATTAGCCTTTATGAATAATAATAATAATACATTTCATTTATCAGCGCCTTTCAAAACTCTCAAGGTCACTTGACAGTCACAGGAGAAGTTTTTCTGTGGGTGAGCAGCGGCAGCCACACGCGCCAGGGTTCACTCAACCCGGAAGTAACTCAAATAGATGGAAAGCTTGCTAGCTAGCGACCCAATCGATAGCCAACAGATACCTAGCTAGATAGTCAATAGATAGTTAGCAAGTTAGCTAGCTAGCCAGCCATGTAGCGAGCTAGCCAGCCAGAGCTGTAGTCTTGGAGTAGAGAAATTTAAATTTCACAGCAGCAAAGTGATGAAAGGAAGAGGAAAGGAAAGAAAGAAGTAAAAAAAAAAAACGGTGAACAATCAAAAAATAAAGAAAAATAAAGTCATGTAGCATGTAGTGTTTTCTCGTGCCACTGCGCAAACTCCTTAACCCTGACATGTTGTGTAACTAGATAGCAAAAATCACTAGCTTGCTACCTAACTAACTAGCTAGCTACTTAATTAACTAGTTAGCTAGATACCTAACTAACTAGCTAGCTTTGTACTAGCTAGCTAGATCCCTAACTAACTAGCTAGCGATGTATCTGGCTAGCTACTTAATTAACTAGCTAGCTAGATACCTAACTATCTAGCTATGTTATGCTATATTAAGTAGCTTGCTAGTTAGTTAGGTAGCTAGCTAGCGATTTTTGCTATCTAGTTACACAACATGTCAGGGTGCTGCTGTGAGTTAGTTAGGTAGCTAGCTATGTATATATCTAGCTAGCTACCTAATTAACTAACTAGCTATCTACTTAACTAACTAGCGATATACCTAACTAACTACCTAGCTATGTATCTAGCTAGTTAGTGAACTAACTCGCTAGCTTGGTATCTAGTTAGCTAGTTAGGTATCTAGCTAGCAAGAGACTTTATTAATTAATTCCCAATGGGTCTGTGTAAGCTCTCAGTCGTACAGGAGTGGTCCATCGATGAAAAGGTTTCTTCAGCCGTCATCTGTACAGAAGAAGTACACCTTGAAAGAAGTACAGATGACGGCTGAAGAAACCTTTTCATCGATAATTCCCAGTGGGAAAATTCACGGTCTCCATTCGCAAAAAGTCAATAAGTAAACACACAAAAGCAAGCAATAAGCAAAAAGTCAAAAACAATCGTATGAAAACGCGCAGTAACAAGATCCACTTTAAAATGGCCGCCAGTGGAAAAAGACAAATGGCTGAGATGATTCTTTGCTGGAAATGTCCATAATTTGTCAAAATGAATGAAATGAACATCAGTTTTCTAGTGAATACACCAGCAGCGTCAATGGGGAATGATCACGCCACTCTGCCCGACCACTGATTGGATAATTGGATTGACTTGACATTCTGGCAACCGATCAAGATGGATCAATTTCTAGTTTTCAGTGAGTCATGTTACAATAAACTCAGATGACTATACAAGCGTGTTATATTGCTTATTTACCCCCACCTCTTCATAATGTGGACTGCGGGGTGTTATGTCAACAGAGACCCAGTGCAAACATGGCCTTCTATTTAAATAACATACATACTTTTCTTAGCCAATGACCTCATTGCAACCAGACGGCTTTCTGCGTCGATGGCATTCAGAGCGAGAATGGACAGAGCACACATTTTCAATGACAGAACTACGTTGGTCTGGAAAGTAAAATATTACAAAATATCGATTTATCATAATCATAATCCATTCAATTTCAGAATCAGAATACCTTTATTCGTCCCGCAATGGGGAAATTTTAGAAGCACCTTTCAAAGCTCTCAAGGACACTTTACAGTCACAGGAAAAAATGTTTTTCTGGGGGTGAGCAGCGGCAGCCAGACGCACCTGCGTTCACTCAACCCAGAAGTAACGCACACACATTTAACTCTGAATTCCGACTTTTAACTCAGAATTCCGACTCTTAACTCTATATTCCCATTTTTAACTCTGAATTCCGACTTCTAACTCTGAATTCCGACTTCTAACTCTGAATTCCGACTTTTAACTCTGAATTCTGACTTTTAACTCTGAATTCCGACTTAACTCTGAATTCCAATTTTTAACTTTGAATTCCGATTTTCAACTCTGAATTCCGTGTCTTTAACTCTGAATTCCGATTTTTAACTCTGAATTCCGTGTTTTTAACTCTGAATTCTGACATTTAACTCTAAGTTCCGATTTTTAACTGTGAATTCCGACTTTTAACTCAACATTCCGACTTTTAACTCAGAATTCCAACTTTTAACTCTGAATTCCGACTTAACTCTGAATTCCAATTTTTAACTCTGAATTCCGATTTTTAACTCTGAATTCCGTGTTTTTAACTCTGAATTCTGACATTTAACTCTGAATTCTGATTTTTTATTATGATAATTATTATGATGATGATTATTATTATTATGATTATGATGATGATGATGATTATTATTATTATTATTATTAGCTATATAGTAGTTCGCTAGCTAGCCAGCTTTCTATCTATTTGAGTTATTCCGGGTTGAGTGAATTCTTTTTTGAAAAGAAAAAGAAAAAATGCAACAGAACCGAGAACTGACAGGAAATCACCCGACAAACACAATCAACCAAACACAATCACCCTACCTTGGCTTTCCGAAAACGTTCCCTCGACCAAAGCTGACATCCCTGTCGTCTTTTTTCCCAAGAGCGCCTGTGACACGGTTAATGTTTAAACCTCAGTTCCTGTCGAGTCACTCCTGACCGGCTGGCGAGGAGCGCAGAGGTCACATGGCGCTAGCCCCTCAGAGCGCGACGATGGGCCGACACGGCGCGCGTCGCCTGATGATTTGTTTAAAGGACAACCGACATCACTTTTTTGTTTCCTAACGGACATCAGAAAAACGTTTTATAGCATCTAAAATACCCAAAACACGCAGGCCGATATTTTTAGTCAAATGCAAAACACCAATAAAAATGACTTCAAGTGTCCAAAATCTGCCAAAAAAATGAACCCGGAAGTGGCCAGTTTCAGAAGGTCCCGCCCCCTTGTTCGTGGTGTCACCCCAAGCCTTGCTGGAGAATCAAAACAATGGCTTCCGATTCGGAGAATATGCTTTCTTGTTACTCCTCCAGTTTTGAATATGTTTCAAATAGTTCTGAAGAGGAAAGCATACATGTTTGCAATTGATTGAAGAATTTATTCCGTGCCATTTTGAGGTATCTGGGGGCGGGCAATGTAGCACCAAAAAGAGGCAGAAATTGGCGACAAAGCTCAGTTTAAGGAATTAATCAGACCGTTTCCACAGGCTGATTAATTCCTTACACGGAGCTTTGTCGCCCTCGTCTGCCTCTTTTTGGTGCAACACGAAATTTTCAAACCAAACAAGTACAACAAAATACAATGACGTGATGGAAGGACTG
Organism: Hippocampus bargibanti; assembly: GCF_051943395.1. NCBI lineage: Eukaryota > Metazoa > Chordata > Actinopteri > Syngnathiformes > Syngnathidae > Hippocampus > Hippocampus bargibanti. The sequence goes on along the minus strand of NC_142738.1, from coordinate 2,010,617 downwards.
CTACAATGTGTCCTTTTTTTCGGTCAGGGGCGTTCCTTCAGTGACGTCACGTACGGACTCGTCACGTACCCCAAAACAAGACTTCCGGAATATTCAGCGAGAGTCTTAAAAGGTAAAATATAGCTACATGCGGTGGAATCTTTGTAAAATACGCTCAGTAGAAGTCATTTGAAGCCATTTTCCAAATGATTGACACAACTTGTCCGGAGACGTCGGTTGTCCTTTAAGGTCTCGCCTCACTCATCTGGGACCACCGTCCCGCCAGTGTAAACACCCAAGCGGCTCTTTATCATGCGGCGCTGATACGCCTTGTCGTCATGGCGACGGCGCAAAGGGCAAAGGCGTCGAGGTGCGATTGACATTGGACTTTAGAGGCGGTGATTCAAATGGGAGGCGCGATAGCCGGTTGCTAAATCATTATTTTATGAGTTTATCATTTGAGCAAGAGTCAGTCAGACAATCCATCCATTTTCCAGTCGGACTAAAAACGAAAAGACTTTGCATCGGAGCATAGCAATTTCTCGGTTATTATGCAATGCTGTGGGGTCATTTGGGGTCATTTTTCAAGAACCGGTGAAAACCGATTGGATTGGATTGGATTGGATTGGATTTGCCTTTATTAGTCTCACAGTGGAGAAATAACAGCAAATGTCCTTGTATCAATTCTTGACAAAACGCAAGGCAAAAACCACTTCTGAGTGAGAACATGAAGTAAAAATGGGCAATAAATAAATAAAAAATAAGACGCAGTTTAGCCATTTTGATTCTTTACACTCTATTTTTCTCCACATTTCTAATTTATTGCGCAATAATCTAATGGTAACGTGAATTTGTTTCATATTTAGACTGAATTTTGGGAGGGTTTGGAGCGGATTAGGGCATTTAGATGGAAAACGCGTCTTGACTTAAGAAATGTTCTAGTTAAGAAATTTCTTCCGGGATATACAGTAAAGTCTCGTTATATCGATATCGGATATATCAATAGTCCCGGTTATATCGATACTATTTCTATGCACGCACGGAGAAAATTACATGCAAACAGGGTCGGATATATCGATAGTCCCGGTTATATCGATATTTTTTCGGACTCCCTTGAATATCGATATAACGAGACTTTACTGTATTAATTTCTTAAATCAGAGAGAGAACGTGAACTAAATAAGACACAGTTAAAATTCATTTTTATTGTTTACACTGAGTTATTTTTCTCTCTCCACATTTCTCATTTTTTGTGCAATAATCTACTCGGAACATGAATTTGTTGCATCCTTAGACACATTTTCATAAAACATTCATTTCAGAATTTTGGGTGGTCTTGGAACGGATTGGGGCATTTATATGGAAAACGTGTCTTGACTTACAAAATTTTCTTATTAATACTTTTTTTCCTATACAAATTAATTTCTGAAGTAAGAAAGAGAATGTGAACTAAAAATGTCCAAAAAATAAAATAAAATAAAATAAGACCATTTTTATCGTTTACACTCCAAGTTGCTTTTTTTTATAATAATAATAATAATAATAATAATAATAATAATAATAATAATAATAATAATAATAATAATAATAATAATAATAATAAAGTAAATAAATAAAAAAATGAGCGCCTTTCAAATCTCTCAAGGACATTTCTCATTTATTGCGCAATAATCTAATTCTAACATGAATTTGTTGCAAATTTAGACACATTTTCATGCTTCATAAAACATTTATGTCTCAATTTCGGGAGGGCTTGGAACGGATTAGGGCATTTACATGGAAAATGCGTCTTGATTTACAAAATGATCTAGTTAAAATGACTCTAGATATGCACCAAATTCCTGTTCATGCTATTATATGCTTTCTGATTCTGTTTTTCATGCTTCATAATACATTGATGTCTAAATTTTGGGAGGGCTTGGAACGGATTAGGGCGTTTACATGGAAAATGCGTCTTGATTCACTAAATGTTCTAGCTAAGCAATGTCTTCCTGTACATATTAATTTCCTAAGTAGGGGTTCCGCTGTAATGCAGAATGCCTGACTCAGCATTCAATACAAAGCACCATTGAGAGCTTTGTTTCCCTAAATAGCTAAAAACAAAACAAAAATCCATCGAGTCCATTGCCAACGAGGCAGGACTGGATTTTAATGAGTGGCGTTACTCAACATCTTACGTCTGGACACAAAAAAAAGCGACGTTACATAAACCCCGGCGGACTCTGACCTCTACGTTGACAGCGTGGTCATTGCCGGAATGAGAAAGAAAACGGTTGAAAAACCAACTGGCGAATAAGATTCAAACTCACAACCTCACAGCTGTGTGACGTAAGCATACAAACGTATACCACTTATGTCACCCGAACTGCCAAAACAATTTACCTGGAGTAGATTTGGATTGAACGGATGGAATAAAAATCACACTTAGAGCTGGCTATCTAGCTAGCTACCTAACAAGCTATCTATTTGTTATGTATTAGCTTACTATCTGGCTAGCTACTGTAGCGTTCTACCTAGTTCACACCACATTTAAAGGTTAACATATGTAACACACGCGCATTTGTGTTACCCGCTAACAGGTAACCACGACGACGGGAATAGAACAACCCGTTGGAAATCATCGCAGACTATTTTTTTTCTCGTGGTTCTAACTCTGAAAAAGGACAACCAAAATAAATACATACATAAATAAATACATTACCTAGCTGACTACCTAGCTAGCTATTTGCTATCTATGTGCTGTCTATTAGTTATCTGGCTAACTAGCTGACTATCTAGCTTGCTAGCTACGAGCTAGCTATCTCACTAGCCAGCTATTAGCTATCTAGCTAGCTTTCTATCTGACAAATTTGGGTTAAGTAATTGCTGGCGCGTGTGGCTGCCGCTGCTAACCCACAGAAAAAAAAATCCTGTGACTGGAAAGTGACTTTGAGAGTTTTGAAAGGCACTTATAAATCAAATGTATTATTATTATTATTATTATTATTATTATTATTAATATTATTATTATTATTATTTATCTAGCTGGCTAGCTAGCTCTCTAGTTAGCCAGACATTAGCTATCTATTTGCTCTCTATTACCTGGCTATCTGTTAGCTATCTAGCTAACTATCTATTGGCTATCTATTTGCTATCTAGCTACCTATCTATCGTTGTATCCTTGAGAGTTTTGAAAGGCGCTATAAATACAATGTATTATTATTATTATTATTATTATTAGCTATATTAGTTAGCTAGCTAGCTAGCTTTCTATCTATTTGAGTTATTCCGGGTTGAGTGAATGCTGGCGCGTGTGGCTGCCGCTGCTCACCCGCAAAAAAACGTATCCTGTGACTGTAAAGTGACCTTGAGAGTTTTGAAAGGCGCTTCGAAATGAAATGTTATTATTATTATTATTTCTAAACTCAATGCCCCCCCTCACCCCCCCACAGCTAAAAATAGCGTCAATGTGACCATCACAATGAAAGCATCAAGTCTCTGGAGCCAAATGTTTCCATATAACGTCGACGCCAGCTGTTATGTGCCAAGGTTCAGCAGCCGCCGTGCTGTGGCAAGCTGAGGACTATGGGGGCAGCAGACAGCGGTGGCGCAATGGTGCAATAACCCCCCCTCAATAAAAAATGGCCAGGGGCCATCAGATGGGAAGTTTCTATTTGCTATGACAGCTGCGTGCAACTCCGGTTACATTTTCCAGCGTGACGTCGGAGCGCCGAGCGGTTTGATTTTGTCGCATCACGTTTTTTTAAGACGTCGAGTTCGGGATTTTAGCGGTTGTTTTTTTGTGCTAGCGGAAATTTTGGTGATACAGTGATACCTGGGTTTACGAACCGCTTGGCTTACGAACTTTTCGGTTTACAAACGTTAAGTTTATGAAAATTTTACCTTGGCATACGAACTATTTTTTGGGATACATACGGAGCTGCCACAATGTGTGATGTGTCGTTTGCGAACGAGCCCGTTCTCTTAATAAGAAAATGGTAGCCGGCTTGTTTTGGTCCTCTATTTCCCGCCCCCAGTCGTCGGTTAAAGCCACGTGATTGGTCAAGAACGCAGCAGTGAGGGGAGGTGGTTTAAACATTAAAGAGACAGGCAGACGACAGAGAGAAAGTGAGAAAATGGATTGCAACTTTGATAGTTCAAAGGCAGAGTGTAGACTGCAAGGTTAAATTATCTATTTCAGTTACTTCCGTGTTGAGTGAACGCTGGCGCGTGTGGCTGCCGCTGCTCACCCACAGAAAAACTGATCCTGTGACTGTAAAGTGACCTAGAGTATTGAAAGGCCCTTAGAAATGAAATGTGTGATTATTATTATTTTATTAATCATTTGCTAGCTACTTGCTATGTATTAGCTAGCTGGCTAGCTAGCTCGTCAGCTATCTATCTATTCACTATCCAAATGACTGGCTATCTATCTGGCTGGCTATCTAGCTAGCTAGGTATCTGTTGGCTATCGATTGGCTAACTAGCTAGCTCTCTATCTATTTGAGTTACTTCCGGTTAGAGTGAACGAACGCTGGCGCGTGTGGCTGCCGCTGCTCACCCACAGAAAAACTGATCCTGTGACTGTAAAGTGACCTAGAGTATTGAAAGGCCCTTAGAAATGAAATGTGTGATTATTATTATTATTATTATCTTGTTTGGGTGCCAATAAAGCACTGGCCATGGCCTCTGGCTATGTTTTTTTTTTCCTTTCCACAAGGGGGCAGCATTTCCCTTTTTTACATGTTAGTGCTTTGTTCCTCCGCTGTTGTTAAAGCGCTATATAAACCAATATGTATGTATCGCATTGTATTTTGGACCACCGCCTTCATTTCAAGCTCATATAACTCCAGACCCATATAACTTAGGAATTAACTCTTTTTTTCTGGCAAAAGAAGAGAGTCTAAGGTTTCTAACGCTGCATTGAATGTTTATGTCGTCCTAAAACTCAATATTCTATGGGTCCTGGAATTGGAGTGACAATGACAAAAACACATGTCTAGCAGTGAATGCGTTAATAGCGCACGTCAGCTACGCTAGCTAGCGTAAATCCATGACGGGTAAAATAAAGAGTTGAGAACTAATACACATTGAGCATCCAGTGACCCCTTTAGGTGTTCATTAGCGTGGACAATCTCCTGGAGAGCTGCTTATAGTTAAGTCTGGCTGGAGGACCTCAATCCCCTTCCCCGTCCCACAAGGACTTTAGCGTAAGGAAGGCTCAGAGGGGGGCAGCGCCAAGGGCAAACGCAGCTACGAGGTGGGCATAATATGTGGTATACACAAGGCTCAAACTGTGAACAGGCTGTCAAATAGCGGCCGGTTAATCATCATTTTGCGATGGAAACGCTTATTAAAACATATTTTATAATAATAATAATCATACATTTGATTTCTAAGCGCCTTTCAAAACTCTCAAGGTCACTTTACAGCCATAGGATCAGCAGCGGAAACCACATGCGCCAGCATTCACTCAATCCGGAAGTAACACAGATTGAAAGCTAGCTAGCTAGCTAATATAAGATAGATAATAATAATAATAATAATAATAATACATTGTATTTATAATCGCCTTTCAAAACTCTTTAGGACATAGCTAATAGGTAGCTAGACAGATAGCTATATAGCTAATAGATAGCTAGCTAGACAGATAGCGAACAGATAGCTAGAGAATTATAATACAATTCATTTATAAACGCCTTTCAAAACTCTCAAGGTCACTTTACAGTCTAGTTTTTCTGTGGTTGAGCAGCGGCAGCCACACGCGCCAACCCGGAAGTAACACAGATAGAAAGCTAGCTAGCTAGCTAATCGAAGATAGCTAATAATAATAATAATAATAATAATAATAATAATACATTGTATTTATAATCGCCTTTAGAAACTCTCTCGGACATAGCTAATAGCTAGCTAGCCAGATATCTATATAAAATTAAAATTAGATATCTATATAGCTAGTAAATCAATAGCTAGCTAGCCAGCTAAGCATAGATACAATAATAAATAAAATACAATTATAAATAGTATACTACGAATAATACTATAATAATATAATACTATACGATGTATAGGATAGTATACGATGTCGATCTGTTGTTTTTATGCAACATTTTCTATTGAATACTATTATATACCAAACTACTTAGAGTTCATTTATAAATAGATAGCTAATAGATAGCAAATAGATAGCTATCTTGATGACATCACATTTCCTCAGACTATATTATCCGCAACGGCTAATGGTTAGCAAGCAAGTCAACCCCAGAACGACTTAACCTGCGAGCAAAAAGCACAACAGAAAACATAATGTAAACATAGACATTTTAAACAGTTCATAAGTGACCAGATTCTACTAGCTGGCTAGCGACTAGCTAGCCAGAGATAAATAATGCTTTTTCAACCACTTTTGGGCCATTAAAATACTGGATAACTTTGCAACAAATGTTGAAAGTTGTATGCTTGTATCGACATGGTTTTGTTTACGCTTGAAACAAATTGCACAAGTGTCATAGTACGCGGTAAAAATGTGGAAATGAACAATATTATTATTGTATAACATTTATTATTTTGTTGTTTCGGTCTTTTGACTTCAAGATGACGCAGCGAGAATGGCTGACTTTACAGCAGCTCCTGTATTTTGTTTTTCTACTTCTTCCTTTCCTTTCCTTTCCTTCTCCTTGCGTAACTTTGCTGCTGTGAAATGTAAATTTCTCCACTGCGAGACTAATTAAGGCTAATCCAATCCAATAATACAGCAAATAGCTAATACGTATTTTGGAAAATGTCGCATAAAAATAAAAATAAAAATAAAAATAAAAATAAAAATAAAAATAACAACAATAATAATAATAATAATAATAATAATAATAATAATACATTACATTTTAAGCATCTTTCAAAGCTCTCAAGGTCACTTTACAGTCACAGACAAGCATACGTACTATAATAAATAAAATACAATGACAAATAGAATACAATAATTAAAATACAATTATAAATAGAAACAATTATGTGATGAAGACCATAAAAAAAATTAAATTAAATAATTAAAAAAAACAATGACCTGTCCCAATGCAGACATCTTTTTCGTGCTAAGTGCCGGCTTGCATAACTATGTAGTTTGGTCTAACAATAGACCTCTTTCTGCGCTCACCTCAATCCTAAACATCTGAAATGTTTCTGTCATGGAGAAAGAACCTGATTGTCCAGTTACACCACATGACTAAAAAAAAAAAGAAATACTGCGTCTCATGTTGCCTTTTTTTTAAAACATCCAACTATGTAAATGCTCATTTTAGGGGGGCAGACGCCAATAATACAAAGTAGCCTATAATGTTATTTTCCCATCATCCTCTTCAGAACCATTTGAATCATATTCATAACTGGATGAGTATCAAGAAAGCATCTTCTCCGAATCTGAAGGCATTATTTTGATTCTCGAGCAAGGCAAGAGGTCCTGGTGTGACGTCACGAACAAGGGGGCGGGACCTTCTGAAACTGGCCACTTCCGGTTGCAAATTGAAGTACTTTTTAGACACTTTAAGTCATTTTTATAATATAAGTGTTTTGCATTTGACTAAAAATATCATCCTGTGTGTTTTGGGTATTTTAGATGCTATAAAACGTTTTTCTGATGTCAGTTAGGAAACAACAAAAAAAAATGGTGTCGGTTGTCCTTTAATATTGAGTACACATCTTCAATAGATCAACTACAGTTGTTCTTTGAATTGAATTACGGTGGTCCTCCAATGACAAACTCAAGATACGTCAACCGTTTCCTTAACATTGTAAAATGTTGAAAACATGAATTTGAGTTTTTTAAAGACTTTAAATACCTAAAGACTATTATATACCGAACTATTTACAGTTCATTTATAAATGTTATACGTTTAGTGTCATTTTTATCATTTTATATTTGGTATTATCGATTTTTATTACTGTATAACTGACCTGTACCCTTAAACATACTGTATAATTTAAAAAAAAAGGTATGGCAGTGGTGTCGTAAGTACGAGTCGGATAGGTCGGATGTTACCTGTATTTTCCAAACATACTGTTGCTATGCACATATTCTAAAATGTACTCATGGCTTTCCAAGAGCTGAGGGGGGATGCACTAACTGGCTGAAATCACTGAGCACTGAGAAATCACCTGCTTTCGATTTACGTACGCGTGCAGCAACAAAAAACAACAACAACAATAATAACAATAATAACAATAAAAAACGAAATCAGATGAAACGTGCCTGCACATCCCAAAGCTGTAATTAAGGCTACATAAGTGCGCCCAATCAGGTGCACGACAAAACAACATTCCCAAAGTGCACGCGGCTGCGTCTAAAGTTCGCGTTTCAAAAAAGTGACCAAAAAAAAGATGTCTTACCTTGAAAGGAGGAAACTCCAACCGGAACCAGCATGTCGCCGGGGTGTTTGTGGACGAGAAGCGGTTCAATAACGGAGACGAAGCCGCGGGGAGAGTGCAGCCTAGCCCGCCTACGTCCTTCTAGTTTCATCCCCACCTCCGACCCTTCCTTGCTTGCCTGCGCGCGCTGCTGTCAAAAAAGGGGGAACCGAACATCCGTACAAAAAGCCAGGGACGTCCGAAGAGACTCACGCCCGCCGGAAGTGATGACATCAGAGTCCGAGCGCCAAAACCCGCCTTACTTCCGCATCCGAGAGGGACACACCTACAATTTCAACCAATGGGAACTTTCAATTTATCAAAGTACGGCCCCTTCAAAAAAGAAAACATCAAAGAGGAGGGGTAGGGGCGAATTGAGACGCCCACTCTCATACTTCCAAAAGGAGTTAGTGATGGGAATTCCCTCTCTTTTCAGACAGCCGGTTCTTTTGGCTCGGCTCACTAAAAAGATCCGGCTCTTTCAGCTCTCAAATGGCTCCTCAGTTTTTTTTTGTTGCTTAATAATAATAATAATAATAATAATAATAATAATAATAATAATAATAATAATCATCATCATCATCATCATCGTCATTGTCATCATCATCATCATCATCGTCATAATAATAATAATAATAATAATACATTGCATTTCTAAGCCCTTTTAAAAACTCTCAAGGTCACTTTACAGTCACAGGATTTCTGTGGGTGAGCAGCGGCAGCCACACGTGCCAGCGTTCACTCAACCCGGAAGTAAACAGACAGAAAGCTAACTAACCAGCTAGTAGATAGCTAATCGACAGCTAACAGATAGCTAGCCACCGAGATAGTTATATAGCTAATAGCTAGCTAGCTAGATAGTTAGTTAATACACTGAATGTCCCTATTAAATACACAGTTTGAAAGCTAGCTAGCCAGCTAGTATATAGCTAATAGATAGCCAACAGAAAACTAGCCACTTAGCCATGTCATGTTTTTTGCTTTCAACATTTAGCTTGTAGCAAACATACACATTTCCACCATGACGTCCCTGATCCATTGGTGAAAAGGACGCAAGTTGTCTGTGGGTGAGCAGCGGCAGCCATACGCGGCAGCGTTCACTCACTCAACCCGGAAGTAACTCAAATAGATAGAAAGCTAGGGAATAGATAGCTAGATAGATGTGCACAGATAGCATCCACTTTCACTTTCCCTGGGGTTACTCTGGTCTTATGATCAGCTGTCACTAATTTGCTTTTCATATTAATAATGCTATCATACCAACTAGTAAAAAATATATATAATAATTGAATGATAGAACAGCATAACGTGATAACATTTATCCACCAGTCTACCCTAAAACCGACTCTCTTCGTTCACTTCATAGACCCAGCTCTAACAACTGGCTCGTTCGCGAACGACACATCACCAAATGGGGTGCATGTCCTCACATGAACCGATTTCGAGAATACAATGCGGGAAACAAAACAAAGTAATTATCTATTCGTTGTATGAAAACAAAGAGAAGAAAAAAAAACACATTCGAACAACAAATCGCTGACAACTCCGTAAAACGACGGAAAATGCTTTTAGTTAAAAAAAAAACGAAGGGGGGGGGGTAAATCGGCAGCGATACATTCCATGAAAGTAGGACATTTCAGTTGAAGGTGATTTTAATCGATCCGTCCATTTTGTGATTCACTTGATCCTCAAAGCCATTTTAGTGTTCGACCCCCGTAATTTTATCAACTAAAATGTTAAACAGAAGGAAAAAAATCAAGGGGGATCAACGACTGTTGTATCGTTATTGTGCCGTCATGTTCGTTTACCTGTGGGCGTGACGTCACCGCTGCTTTTCACCACTGTCGCAATGTCACTGGAGATCGTAAAAAGTTGCATTTATTTCGACACAAAATAAAATTGAAAAAAAAAACTCCATCCATGACCCTGTTAGCATCCCTTTGCGCCCTGTTTCACCATTCCGTTTCTCATTTCAGCCCTTAATCATATTCTGGACGTATTTTTGGCTACTCGGGAGTGCCTGGTTTACATCCTGGTAGCAGCTTCTGGCCGGAGCACCCCACCTCCCCCGCCGTCGACACCCCCTCAGTTGACTCCCCCAGACACGCACAGTCGAGTCTTGTATGGATAATTCAAAACTTTACTCAATGGCCGTCCGTTGACGTGTCGTGTAATTAATAGAAAAGAACAATCAAAACGAAAAAGTTTCTTCTGCCGTTTTCTGTACTTCTTTGAAGGTGTCCGATGTTTTGCTCATCCAAAAGGCTTCGTCAGCGAACTAAAGTTGTGCTGGTAACATCATATTTGAAATTAAAACGCTATCTGTTGGCTATATGCTAGTCTGTGAGCGGCACGTTGGTCTGGCAGTTAGCACATTGGCCTCACGGTGCAATGATATAAGGTTCGATTCCAGTTCCGGCTTTCCTGTGTGTATGTTCTCCCTACGCCGGTGTGGCTTTTCTCCGGGTACTCCAGTTTCCACATTCCACATTCTAATAAAACGTTCATGGCAGGCTACTGGCTCACTCGGAATTGCCTCTGTGAGTAATGTGTTTGGCTGGGAACCAGTTCAAGGCAAAATTAGCCTGTGTGGCTTTTCTCCGGGTACTCCGGTTTCCACATTCCAAAAAGCACACTCAAACTTGTCCCTGGGTGTGATTATGAGTTCCGATGTTAACTTGTCACTGTGTATCCTGCGTTTGGCTGGGAACCAGTTCAGGATGAAACTCGCCTGTGTGGCTTTTCTTTGGGTATTATGGCTTCTACATTCCAAAAACATACATGGAAGGCTAGTAGCACACTCAAATTTGTCCCTGGGTGTGATTCTGAGTTCTGATGTTTACTTGTCTATGTGTCCTGCATTTGGCTGGGTACCTGTTCAGGATGACCCTCACTTGTGTGGCTTTTCTACGGGCACTCCGGTTTCCACATTCCAAAAAAATACACTCAAAAATGCCCCTGGGTGTGACTATGAGTTCCGATATGAACTTATGTGTGTGCTGCATTTGGCTGGGAACCAGTTCAGGAAGAAACTTGCCTGTGTGGCTTTTCTCCGGGTACTCCAGTTTCCACATTCCAAAAACATGCACGGCAGCTTGATGGAGGACTTGAAAATCTCCCTGGGTGTGATTGTGAGCGCGGATGTTGACTTGGCAACCAGTTGGAGGGTGTACCTGGCCGACTGCCAGAAGACGGCTGGGATTGGCTGCAGTTCCGCGGTATTCATCATCCGGGTTCTCTGAACATCGCGAGGGGCACGAATGTCAATTGTTCTTTTAAGCAGCTATCTTAGTTTCCCATGTTACCATTGTTTCTGGTAAATATAAAGCGATTAAGATTGACTGTGGATCCGTTAACGGCGCGGAGGGGAAACACAAGTGAACTTTGCTTCCATCTAGTGGTAACACATCGTCGGTGCAGGTTTGATGCAAAATTGGGATTGTGATGTTTACTGCTGTAGATAGTTCAGATTAACCATGACAAAAACATTGGTAAAATAATAAAATAAAAACGGTCTTGTTATTAAACCACATGTAGAAAAAGGCCAATTTTAAACATGTATGAAATGTAAATATTTCAGAATGTAGTCATTTTTCAAACTGTCTTGCTATACACGCCCAAATTCAGACACATTTTTTCGTGGTAAAAATGATACAAATGTGAATTGATCATCGAATTTAATAATAATAATAATAACAATAATACTGTCATTCTGGTGATGAGTCCTTACAACTACTACTACCACTAATAATAATAATAATAATAATAATAATAATAATAATAATAATAAAAAACAATAAAAACACTAACAATAATAATACTGTCATTTTGGTGATGAGTCTTTGTAACTACTACTACCATTATTAACAATAATAATAATAATAATAAAATAATAATAATACTACAAATAATAATAATACTGTCATTTTGGTGATGACTCTTTCCAACTACTACTACCACTATGAATAATAATAATAATAAAAACAATGAAAAAATAGAAACAATAAATAAAAATAATAATAATACTGTCATTCTGGTGATGAGTCTTTACAACTACTACCGCCACTATCAATAATAATAATAATAATAAACAAATAATAATACTGTCATTCTGGTGATGAGTCTTTATAACTACTATCACTATTATTATTATTATTATTAATAATAATAATACATTTTATTTAATGTATTTAATGAAATACATTATTATTATTAATTTGACTAGTTTCATCGATCCTCTTCATTTAACCCTTTTTATCCAAATATTACTTGGAGAAAACTGAATGCTGCTTTTTTTCCTCTTTTTGATCATGTTATTTAGCCAAAACATGCAATGCAGTCGAGCAATAATCAATCAACCTGTTACTTCAAAACTAAACAAATAAAAATATTTCATATTCATATTTCAAAGGCAGAAAAAAAAACTTGAAAATGATGTATACAATAAATTGTCTCGTGTTTTTTTTTTTGAGATCCTGTTATTTGAATCTCAAATCAGGACTTCCTGTAGGGAGTTATGGGGGGGGGGAGGTAGGGAGTTATATGGAGGGAATTATGTTTGCCAGGTGTGGGTGCGTGACTTACATTTGCAAGTGTCTATTTGTGATGACATTGACTTTTTAATTCATAAATTAACCCATTTATTGTTTTTGCTAGCAAAATTTCATCCCACAGATGTGGCACTGGTGCTTTCTAAGCTGACCATACCTGCCAACTTCTGAAACCAGAAAAAGCCAAGTAATACACCGGGGTCCAGTTTACTCTGCATTCATAAATCACAATAATATGTACAATTACAACATCATAGCTCGAGGGCAGATAAATGAGCAACACACCTGTTAGATTTCATCATTTTTATTCATATCTTAAGGGATTAAAAAATATATTGTACATACCTCAAGGCAGCAGGCAAGAGTTGCAGCATACAGGGGCGCCGCCGGGGGGGTCAAATGTCAAATCTGCCCAGTGGCGTATCGCTGCCCTTCAGGGAAGGCAGTAGGTTGTATAGTTATCTCCTGATTGGGCAATATCACTACCCTGAAACCACACAACCTACTACCTCACCCCGTACGAACATCAGGAATGTTGCAGGACATCACATGAGCACAGGGACATCACCGTCATACAAATAAAATAAAAATAAAGAAATAAACACATTTTACAAATATTTAAAAGAAGAATAAATAAAAACGACATAAACAAATAAAAACCACAAAAATAAATACATAAAAACACAAAAATATATAAATAAAAATCACAAAAATTACCACATAAATTAAAAAAAACTACACAAATAAATAAATACATGATCAAACAAATTGAGAAATGAATAAATAGATTATAAATAAACAAATAAATGCATTTCATTAAAAACATGGCAAATATACAAATATAAAAAAATGAATAAATAAAAAACACATAAATAAATGAATAAATAAATACCACAAAAATAAAAAAAACACAAATACCACATAAAAAAAAATACAAAACACACAAATAAATACACATAAATATATTAAAAAAGCACACAAATAAACACATAAAAAATAAACAAATAATTAAATAAAAACCACACATATAAATAAATACAAACAAATACATAAAGAAAAAATAGCAATAAATGCATTTCAATAAAAACATGGCATATATACAAATGAATAAATAAAAAACACAAACACAAATACCACATAAGTAAATACCACATAAAAAAACACATAAATACCACATAAAAATAACTAAATAAAAACACACAAAAATTAAAAACACCAATATATAAATAAAAAAAACATAAATAAATAACTACATAAATTAAATAAAAAAAGAAATAAATAACTAAATAAAAACTACACAAATAAATACATAAACAAACAAATAGATAAAGAAATAAATACATAAAGAAATAAAAGCATTCATATAAAAAAATGAAATGAATACCACATAAATAAAAAACATAAATACCACTTAAAATAAATAAATAAAAAATACAAAATAAAACACATAAATACATAAAGAGCACACAAATAACCACATAAAAATAATAAAAAACACACAAATAAATAAATACATATAAATAAATATATATTTATATGCAATTATATATACAATTATAATATATAATATATATACATAAATAAACAAATGCATCTCAATAAAAACATCCGAAAGCAAAGAATCGTAACGTGCAGTTACAAGGATCCGCCACTGAGAGGCGCTGCCGCTTAGAGAACATCATCGACGAGCCGATCAAACGACGACATTACAGTCACTTCAGGAAAGACAGTAAGTTGTATAGTTATCTAACAGCAAGGGTGTCACCCTAAAACTATACAACATACTACCTCACCCCAAAGGACAGTGGATAAATATTGTCTACGGCCCCTCCGTCCGTGCTGCTTTTGACACACAATGACACACATGTTACTTGACACCGTGCGTGAAAACAATGGCCACTTTTTTGAGCTATAAACTCCATGTTGGCTTACCTTGTTCCACTTGCGTTTTTGTCAATAGGGGAAATGCCTTTAACCTATTCAAGCAATTTCACAGTACTATTTTTTATCTATGTATCTATGTACTTATGTATCTAATGAAGGAAATAAGTACATTTATTTAGCCATATTGAATATTGCTCAAGATAAAACATTAAAATAGTAAGTTTAATCAGTATAAATATTGCTTTGCTTGTAAAATATAGATAACAGAGCAAAGAGGTATTGTTATTTGGAGACATGTTTCAGGTGCCAGTAGATCGAAGGGGACCAACGTCTCCGGACAAGTTGTGTCCATATTTTGTAAAATGGCTTCAAATGACTTCTACTGAGCGTATTTGACAAAGATTCCACCGCATATAGCTATATTTTACCTTTTAAGACTCACGCTGAATATTTCGGAAGTCTTGTTTTTGAGTTGGTGACGAGTCCGTACGTGACGTCACTAAAAGAACGCCCCTGACCGAAAAAAGACGCACTGTAGCGGTCCTTCCATCACATCAATGTATTTTGCTGTACTTGTTTGGTCCGGGGACCTCGTGTTGCACCCAAAAGCCGCCAGCAGAGGGCGTCCAAGCTCCATTTAAGGAATTTATCCGCTTGTGGAAACGGAGGTGGCCACAGGAGGTCGCCATTGTGTGCCTCTTTTTTGGTGATACATTTCCCCCAATGTTGCCTCAAAATGGCACGGAATAAATTCTTTAATCGATTGCAAACATGTATGCTTTCCTCTTCAGAACTATTAGAATCATATTCATAACTGGATGTGTAACAAGAAAGCATATTCTCCGAATCTGAAGCCATTGTTTTGATTCTCCAGCAATGCAAGACGTCTTGGCGTGACGTCACGAACTGGGGGCGGGACTTTCTGAAAATGCCCAATTCGCAGCTCAATTTTTTTGGCAGATTTTGGACACTTGAGGTCATTTTTATTGGTGTTTTGCATTTGACTAAAAATATCATACTGCGTGTTTTGGGTATTTTAGATGCTATAAAACGTTTTTCTGATGTCAACTAAAAAACAAAAAAGTGATGTCGGTTGTCCTTTAACTCTGAGCTGCTCAGTTCCAGTCTTAGTCTTTCGTCTCTTGTCCTGATTTGGGGGCACACGAATATTTTCTGCGTCAGGGAGTTGAGACCCAGAATTCAGTATTAGATCAAATTGTTAGGACTAAATCATCTGTGAGTAACTTGCCGGCTTTTTGGTCATCCCTCTCACAACGGACACACCAATTGGTAGGTTAAAAACATTGCGCAATAAGGTAAATATTTAATTCCGTTTAAAATTGCTAAAAGATTAAATGTAACTGTTAATGCTAATATAATCTTGTAATATTCTAACCTAACACTATGTACTTACATACTTGTGTACCTGTGTATCCATCCATCAAAGCTCGAACGTACACCGCAACGGTCTCATCGTCGAAAACAACAACAACTGTTGTTTGCCACGACTGTACTCGCTGACTTCTCACTTGGTGTACTTCCACAATGTGTTTCTCACTTCCTTTGCGCCACCAAAGTGGAACCACGGCAGTGCTCGGCGGCGGCAACTCCACCTGAAGGAATCACAGAGGAAAGCCATCCTTGAGTTGTAGGGGCAGACAGAATGGGTAGAATATAGCCTAACCAATCACATAAAAAAATAAAAATAATCATAATAATAATCATAATAATAATAAATAAAAAATATAAATAATAAAAAATATAAATAATAATAAAAAATAAATAAATAAAAATAAAAATAAAAGTAAAAATAAAAAATAACAATTAAAAATTAAAAATTAAAAATACAAATACAAATAATAATACAAATACACAAACAAAAAAAAAATAAAATAAAAAAATGAAATAAGAATAAAAATAAAAATAAATTAAAATAAAATAAAATAAAAATACAAATACAAAAAAAAGTTTTTATTTATTCTCTATTTATGTATTATATGTATTTATTTATTTCCTTATTTATTTATTTCATGTATTTATTCACTTGTTTATTTATTTTTTTCATTTGCTCATTTATTTATTTATTTATTCGCTAGTTATTTTCTTGCTCATTATTTGATGTATTTATTCGCTCATTTCTTTTCTCAGAATAATACCCCATCTCTAAAAAAATATATATTTCAACCTGGCCCTAATGCTCTTCCGTAATTCTCTGCATGCAAGTGTGTGGGCTTTAAAAAAACACACTAGAAGTTTTTTTTTTAAATAAAATGGCACTTTGCTATGAGTGGTTCTTGGAAGTTGTGCAAAGTCAGCGTAACGTCTCACAGCCCACAGCTTCTCCCCTAAAACCGCTATGGTCACCTCTCCGAAAAAATGACGACCCGCTGTTTTCTTTTGGCACGGCGACGTTTCTTCAAAATAAAAAACGCGCACCGGTAGCAAAATCCGAAAGAGCCACCACACACGAAGTTAAAAGCAAAACACGTCCATCAGTCGCTTCAAAGCGGCACAAGAAAAAGACTGGCGTGGTTTAAAAAAAAGCCACTTTAATTCAATCACACTTAAGCCTTAAGTGCTATGGATCAATAGCAGGGGTCTCAGCGCAGCCATAGGACAAAGTGAAGTGCTCTAACCTTGTAATGTGATCTTCTTTGGTCAGTGCGGGCGCGGGTAGCTTAGCATCTGGATGTTTGGACAGAGCTGGTCCAAGACATTTTGACAATCGCAACAGAATGGAGGTACAATCGTTCATTAGCTTCGGAGCGATGAGCTTGACTCCTTTAACTCATTCACTGCCATTCACAAATGTTTTATTTGGGAATTGAAAAGCATGACATGGAGCGCCATTCCCAAATTTCTTCGGGTTTAGTTTTTTCTTGCAGGAGGGTGCTGATAAAGCGCTAGTCAGACCTCTGGCAATGTTTTTCCCTCCCATGAGGAGGCAGCATTTGCCATTTGTACAGCCGCCCCATTTCAAGCTCAGATAACTCCAGACCCATATAGCTTTGGAACTTTTTCTGATGAAAGAAGGGAGTCCAAGGTTTCTAACGCTCTAATGAATGTTTATGTAATCCTAAAACTCAACTACATCAACAACCATCACAAAGATCAATAACACAACTTTATTATATAGTAAAGTACAGTTCTTTCATTACAATACAATAGCACATTCATCATACATAAAATATTGTACATTTTGTGTAGTTTTAAGGCTTAATTACGAGAAAATTATCTTTTATGGGGACCTGGAAACGGATTATCTCATTTTTAATGGTTTCCTATGGGAAATTAATGTTTGGAAGACACACTTTTCACCTCACACACTTTCTAGGAACCAATTAAGTTTGTAAGCTGAAGTATCACTGTATGTATGTATGTATGTATGTATGTATGTATGTATGTATGTATGTATGTATGTATGTATGTATGTATGCTCCTGATCGACAAACTGTAGCATTTGGAAACAACAGCGACTCCACAGGCGGCCGAAGGTAGTGCAGCAGATACAGGCCATCTATTTATAAGTAGGGCCATTTGGAAAGGGCGGTAGGGCGGTGATGGTGAGGGGTTACAGGAGTGAGAGAGGAAGCGGCGTGGATAGGTCCTGTTACATATGTCATGGGGGGCTACAGAGGGCGGGGAGGGGGGGGGGGGGTGGTGGCGTGCAAAGTCAGACGTGCTGACCTCTCTGTCACCTATGAGGCAGAGATATGCTTCGGCTACGAGCAACCTCAAGCCAGCCTGTCAAAGAACCCTCTTGCCCAAGTTTACCCTCCCCAACCAGAGGGGCCGTAAATATGCCAGGTGAAGAGGACCGGATTAGAACGAGGTAGCACCACCCTTCTGCGGCCCCAACGGTCACATCTTTGGCGCTTCGGGGGGAAAAAAAAACACGAAAAACGAGCTTGATGGTGATAATGACAGAGGACGTCATTGGGGTCAACCGGACCACTCAACTAGCCCAGCTGCTTCTCATCTTTCATATACAGTCACATGTACACAAAGATGCAAACAAGCACTTGTGTGGATGCAAACAGGGGGGGGGGGGGTTGTGTATAACGGGACAACAATACGTAAAAAAAATGGATCAAAGTTACACAACGGGAAAAATAAATAAATACAGTGATACCTCAATTTATGAACCCCATGGCTTACGTACTTTTCGGTTTATGAACGTTAAATTTATGAAAATTTTACCTTGGCATACAAACTATTTTTCAGGATACACACAGAGCGTCACAATGAGTGATGTGTCATTCACGAACGAGCCTGTCCTCCTCCTAACAAGAAAATGGCAGCCGACTTTTTTTATCCTCTATTCCCCGCCCCCAGTATTCGGTTAAAGCCACGTGATTGGTCAAGAACGCAGCAGTGAGGGGAGGCAGACGACAGAAAATGGATAGAAAACTCAAATTTGGACTCGTTTCAACTTTGATAGTTCAACGGCAGAGTGTAGACTGCAAGGTTAAAATATCCCATCAATCAGGCTCTACAAATAACCCGCACAAGCCATCTGTACTACTTCATGCAAAAAGCTATCAACCCAGCTAAACAGAACACAATTGATGATGAACTAGATAAAATTATCACAGAAAAAGCAACTCGAAGGGATCATTCCTCAAGATGGTGAAAGAAGAAGGCTACGTTCCTCATCAAATGTTTAATGCTGATGAAACCGGCCACTTCATTCCATCAAGCCATCAACGACCATCACAAAGGTCAATAAAACGACTTTATTATACAGTACAGTTTATTTCTTTAATTAGAATGCCATAGCACATTTATTATACATAAAATAGTGTAGTGTAGTTTTAAGGCTTATAAAATTAAAAAGTAGAAAATTATGCATTATGGGGAGCTGGGAACGGATTATTCTCATTTTAATTGTTTCCTATGCGAAATTATTTTTTGGGATACACACTTTTCACCTTACACACTCTGTCTGGGAAGCAATTCAGTTCGTAAGCCAAGGTATCACTGTATCGCGCCCCGTCGATTTGCATCTGTCACCTTGCTATAAATAGCGGGCGCCCTCCTGAGTGCCGCCCTCCCCTCCACTGTGTATATGAACTCGAGTTGACAGACACGATGCCGGAGATGCTTTCGAACCCCCGAAGAGCCGATTACCGTCTCCGTTTACGGCGTGCTGGCGATAGAGCTGCTTTGGGGTTCACTTAGCGCAAGGGGGTGGGGCCAGATTTCTTGTGTTAAAAATGTAAAGGGGGAGGGGGGGGGCAACATTGGTGAATGTTCTTTACACGTAATAGCAATTAATTTAAATTAATTTCAGCGACCCATTCTGTGTTTCACATTTTTTCAAATGTAATTAAATAATAAAATAATAAATGTAATCATAATTATAAGCTAATTTTTGCGTTCATTTGAAACATGCATAGCAAACTTGATTCGACATTGAAACTCATTCATTCAAACTCAGCTAGCTGTCTATTTATTAGCTATCTATTGGAAATCTATTAGCTAGCTATCTAGCTTTCTATCTATTTGAGTTACTTCCGGGTTGAGTGAACGCCGGCGCGTGTGGCTGCCGCTGCCCAAATACAGAAAAACTGATCCTGTGACTGTAAAGTGAACTTGAGAGTTTTGAAAGGCGCTTCGAAATCAAATGTATTATTATTACTACTGTATACATTAGCTAGCTAGCTTTCTATCGATTTGAGTTACTTCCGGGTTGAGTGAACGCCGGCGCGTGTGGCTGCTGCTGCTCACATACAGAAAAACTGATCGTGTGACTGTAAAGTGAACTTGAGAGTTTTGAAAGGCACTTAGAAATCAAATGTATTATTATTATTATTATTGATAACGCCATTAGCATCAATTCGGAGCTTGTTGCCAAAAAACGGCCCCTTGATTCATCCATTTTCATAATCGGCCCAATATTCCGCCTCCCTCGCGCCTTACTGTGCGTTCTCGACTTGGAAGTCGGGTCGATGCACGCTTGCGCCTACGCGCGTCTGTGCGTCACCGCCGTCAAACAGACGGCGCGATGTGCGTGCTTGGTTACATGTTGCAAGAAGCCATCTGCTCGCTATAGGGTGAGGCCTTCCGAGCTCACAAGAAATGCCCCCCCCCCCAGAAACACGGCCCTTTTATAATTCATTCCGTCAACACAATATGGACACCCCCCCCCCCTCACACTTATCCCCCATATGTGCAAACGGAACCCCGATATGGAGCCACGGGCGGATTCCTGACCTGCAAATGGAAGCTTGCCTACTTGCTACAGTAAGTAGGTCTTGAAGGCAAATTTGGAAGCACTAGGCCAACCGAGAAGAAATTATGGGTCGCTTAATATATTATTACTATCAGTATATTATTATTTGTATGTTATTAATATACAGTGATAACTCAGTTTACGAACCCTTTCGCCTTACGAACGCTAAATTCGCGAGAATATAACTTTATTATATAGTAGTAGCAAACAGTAAAATTTGGACTCGTTTCAACTTTATTGATAGTTCAAAGGCAGAATGTAGACTGCAAGGTTAAAATATTCCATCACTCAGGCTCCACAAACAAGCCATTTGTACAATTTGAAGAGGACATACAAGCAAGAGAACCAGCTATTAATGAAGTTTCTAGTGTGTCTGCCTGCATCTGTTGCTGTTGCAATATCACAACGTCTAAAATGTATAACTCAGAGCTCCTTGAGACACTTTATGCAAAAGCTATCCATTCCATCAAGCCATCAACGACCATCACAAAGGTAAATAAAATGACTTTATTATACAGTACAGTTTATTTCTTTAATTATACTACCATAGCACATTTATTTTACATAAAACAAGGTATATTTGGAGTAGTTTTAAGGCTTATGTTGTAGGACAATTATGTTTTATGGGGACCTGGGAACGGATTATTCTCATTTAAATGGTTTCCTATGGAAAATTAATGTTTGGAATACACACTTTTCACCTTACACACTTTCTGGGAACCAATTAAGTTCGTAAGCCAAGGTATCACTATATTATTATTATTATTATTATTATGATTATTACCTGGCTGGCTATCTAGCTGGCTACCTAGCTGGTTATCTATTTGCTATCGGTTAGCTATTTAACTGGCTACCAAGCTGGCTATCTAGCTAGCTACCTAGCTAGCTAGCTATTTGCTATCTAGCTGGCTATCTATTAGTTATACGGCTACCTAGCTAGATGTCTATCTATTAGCTCGGTTGTCGTCGTTTCTCCTTTAAATATTTTACAAGCTAAAACTTCTTCCTTCCTTGTGGCCATCTTTTTTTTTCTTTTCGTGCACACATTTCATATTAGGAAGAAAAAAAAACCCTGCCAGCGCAACAGAAGTTGGGAGTAACCCCGAGTAACATCTGCACATGTAATCAAACGCCTGGCACTGAAGCCCAAAGCTTGCTAGCAGGCTGAGGGGGCGGAACCCGAGGTTATCGAGTGCACAGCGGGAGGCCAAGCTCCAGTTGAGCGTTTCGGGGTGGAGACAGGTACGCTGAGAGGCGTTTTTAGACGGATAAAAGCATGACAGGCAGAGCAGTTTGAAAAAAAAAGATGGTAGAGTGAAAGGGGGGAGTTGTTAAAAAGGACCCATTTTCTGTTTTTCTCCCACCCGCTGCCCGATTCGTTTGCCAGCGCCGCATTAAAATGGCGGCGCCGGAAGGCAAGAGAATGGAAAGCATTTTTGAGACGGGCCTGCGCCTGGTGGACAATTAAGGACGCGCTTTAAAGGACAACCGACGTCTCCGGACAAGTTGTGTCCATAATTTGTAAAATGGCTTCAAATGACTTCTACTGTCCATATGTTACGTCACTGAAGGAACGCCCCTGACCGAAAAAAGGACACATTGTAGCAGTCCTTCCATCACGTCAATGCATTTTGCTGTACTTGTTTGGTCTAAAAACTTCGTGTTGCACCAAAAAGAGGCTATAAGGATATATATATATATATATATATATATATATATATATATATATATATATATATATATATATATATATATATATATATATATAGACAGATAGATAGACAGATAGACAGACAGATAGAAAGATCACTTAGCTAGCTAGCTGATGTTTTCAGATAGCTCACTTAGCTAACGAGCTGATGTTTTTAGCTAGCTAGCTTGCTGATGCTTTCACCTCGTTATATAGCTAAAAGCTAGCTGACGTTTTAGCTTGCTATCTGATGCTTTTATCCAGCTAGCTAGATTAAAAACTAGCTATACTTTTATCTAGCTAGCTAGAGGGCAATTCTAAACCCAGTTGATGGGGCGTGGGGGGTTATTTTCAGTTTTTGAGTTCAATATCGGGATTACCGGGATGGTTATCGTCTTTACTAATAATTAACTAATTGAATATTCAGTCTTTTATGCATCTTGCCAAACTACTTCATTCTGAACTCGCCATTCAGTCTTTTCATTAGCCTCCTAACATCCCGGCTAATGTGCATTTTCGCTGTACAGGACGTACCGACCTTCCACCCTCACCGTCTATCTACCACTCGACGCTACGTGCAGACACTCAGGCGACGCCGCCAAAAAAAAAACAGGGGTGGCGTTACAGGGGCTGTGTCACGTGGCTATGGGGTGTTAGAACGTGCGCTTTTGACACATAAGCGTGTAGGTTGGTAAATGTATATCAGGCAGAGACCCGGTCCAAATTGAGGCCCGTCCACGGAAGACACCGCCAATTAGAGGCCTTCACTGACTAGGTGCTAATTCCGTACAGGGACGCTAATTGCGGCGCGGGGCACGGCCTTGCTAGCGAGGCTCTTTTCTATATTGTTTGTAACGTTTCTAATTACAGTTCAGCGCCTTGGAGCGCCGCCAGCACATGTTTATAGACTCATGAGTAACCCAACTCCCGCAGCCCGTGGAGACAGATTCATGTCCGTAGCTCTATGCGAACTCGATGCACTCTGCGAGCAAGCGCGCTTGCTTGCGCGTGCGCGTTAGCAATTCGTATGACTCAAGAACCCTGGGCAAGTACTCCATGTGCAAGGACTAAATCTACATATAGTACAGCAAATAGCTAAGTGCAGGGTGAGAAGAAAAAAAATAAACTACAGTGAGACCTCAATTTACGAACTTAAATGGTTCCCAGACAGAGTGTGTAAGGTGAAAAGTGTGTATCTCAAAAAAAAAATTCCCATAGGAAACCATTAAAATGGGAAGAATCCGTTCCCGGGTTTCCATAAAATATACTTTTCAACTAAATAAGCCTTAAAACTACACACAACATACCTTATTCTATGTATAATAAATGTGCTATTGTATTGCAATGAAAGAAATACACTGCATTGTATCATAAAGTCACTTTATTTACATTTGTGATGGTCATTTATGGCTTGATGTGCGCCAGCATGCGCCACATGCGCCAGCGTTCACTCAACCCAGAAGTAACTCAAATAGAGAGCAAGCTAGCTAGCTAGCGAATATATACAGTAAAGTCTCGTTATATCGATATTCAAGGGAGTCCGAAAAAATATCGATATAACCGGGACTATCGATATATCCGACCCTGTTTGCATGTCATTTTCTCTGTGCGTGCATAGAAATAGTATCGATATAACCGGGATTATCGATATATCCGATATCGATATAACGAGACTTTACTGTAGCTAATAGTTAATGAATAGATAGCTAATAGTTAGCGAATAGATAGCTAATAGCTAGCAAATCAATAGCTAATAACTAGCGAATAAATAGCTAATAGCTAGCGAATTGATAGCTATTAGCCAGCGAATAGATAGCTATTAGTACTTGAGACATGAAACAAAATGTCAGACCAAACAATGAACACCACTAAAGATCGTGTAAAAAAAACAAACAAACACCAGAACCCCCCCCCTCAAAAAATACAAATAAAATATTTTAAAAATGTGTCATATTTTCAATGTCCGAATCAATTCGGGAATGGCAGCGAATGAGTTAAGGAAAGTTTTAAAAAGTTTTTGTTGTTGTTTGAAATAGTTTTGCTCATAATAAGCACACGCCCAAGGTTAAAATTATCTGCTCAGGTTAGCAACGATAATGACATTTTATGCAGTCCACAATAGCACGAGTGTTCGCTAATTCCTTGTTATCGCAGATTTAATCCTTCCTAAAGACGGTGGGAAAACTCAAGGTGAATGACAATTCTGCCGCCATTTTTTGACTGACTCGACACTTTTGCGATATCCAAAAGTTGTGTAGGCAGCTGTCGAAACTATCTGAGAAACAGAGAGAAGAAAATAGAGCGGACGCCGTTCGCTGTTATCTCGCCGTTGCTAAGCAAATAGCGCCATGAGAAGACACACGTGGAGCCGCAAAGAAACGTTTCTTTCATAAGAAAAGAAGAAAGTAGAAAAACAAAAACTATAGGAGCTGCTGTAAAAACATCTCACATTTAAGCTTCTGCCATAAAAAGCCTACTAAAGCATCTGAACTTTATTTACGGGATCTGAAAGTGGCAGGTGTGTGCTGAAATCTATATAACATGAGTTATTTCTTTTTTCCTCTCTTCACGTCTTTTTATTTGTTTAGCTATCCAGGTATCTATCTAGCTAGCTACCTAGCTAGCTATCTATTTGCTCTCTATTAGATGGCTAGCTGGCTGGCTAGCCATATAATCGCCTCTCAAGACTCTCTAGGTCATAGCTAATAGCTAGCTAGCTATATAGCTAATAAATAGATAGCTAGCCAGCTAGATAGCTAATAGATTGCAAATAGATAGCTAGGGTGACAGCTAGATAGATAGTATCTATTAGCGATACGGCTATCTAGCTGGCTAGCTATCTAGCTAGCGAGATATTGGATTTGATGTACCTTTATTCGTCTCACAGTTAAGAAATTTAC
>NC_142738.1:1980000-1982500 GCF_051943395.1 Hippocampus bargibanti | reverse complement strand
TTTTGAAATAATAAAACAGGTATTTTTTTTTAAATAATTTTCGCCCCTATCATGTCATCATTATAGCATTGATATCAGTTAAGATGAACACATTTTTTATTTTTTTTAATAGCATGACTTATTAAATGTGAACCACATACGCATAAGAATATCATTTGCTCAATGCTAACATGCTAACAAAATTCAAGTGTCCGTTACATGACAATCAACAATTAATAAACAACAATTAATAAATGAATTGAATTGTGGGGAGTTTTTTTTTTCAAACCGGAGAGGGTGGAAAAATGTTATTTAAAAAAAAAAACTTTATTTATAAAAAGTGTTTTTGCCTTTAAATTGTTCTTCCTTGCTTGCTTAGGACGAATACAAATAAGCAGCATGCAACAACAACAAAAAACCTACCCCCACACACACACGCACACACACACGCACACGCACACACGCACACACTCTTTCAACTCTCCAAGTTCAAGTTCCAAGTCACGGAAAGGTTCAAGTTCAATTTCAGCAACTTGACCTCCGCACCCCCATTTTGTTTCTTGTCCTTCTTTTACTTCACAATCACTTGATTAAAAGGCACGGTTTGTCCAAAATAACAAATAAGCCAACAAAATATTGACTAAAAATGACAAATTTGAGAGATTAGCAATAAGAAAGAAGGGAGCAATGTGGGGGGGTCATCATAGTATTAACAATAAAAAAATAAACAAATAAAATTACATGTGCACATTTGTTCACGTGCCTCATTGGATTTCCTCACACGGGTTAAGAAAACAAGCTTTACGCCGCGTCCTTGAATGCCACCTCGCCGTGAAGGCCGCGCCATGCGCCAACGTGCGCGCCAGAAAGTAGTAGTTCCATGGAATTGGAATGAAAAAAAAATGCGGCGGTTTGATATCTGATGTCTTGCCGACTTCACTTTTGATCATCTTTGTTCACACCCATAAAAAAGCCATAAAAGGCCCCCGTGGGCACAAAGAGACAAGCATGGACGGGATTCGACAAATGCTTTGCCAAATAGCTAAGCCGGCTGGTGCTTGCCTTCAACGAGCGAGGCTACACCTAGCCAAAAATGATCAAAAAAATAACTAAATGAATAACATAAAAATCAATAGACGTGGGGACAACGAGGGAGGCTAAACCTAGCCAAAAATGAAACACAAATAAATGACATAAAAATCAATAAAAGCGGGGACATTGTTTTTTCTATTTTAGTAGCGACAGGGAGGACACACGCGGCGAACACATCACTCGTCTGAAGTGATGCGGGGACAACGAACGAGGCTAGCCAAAAATGAAACATAAATAAATGACATAAAAAGCAATAGAGGCGGGGACATTTTCTTTTTTTTCTATTTTTG
Source organism: Hippocampus bargibanti (assembly GCF_051943395.1). Classification (NCBI taxonomy): domain Eukaryota; kingdom Metazoa; phylum Chordata; class Actinopteri; order Syngnathiformes; family Syngnathidae; genus Hippocampus; species Hippocampus bargibanti. Next base: position 1,981,139 of record NC_142738.1, on the reverse strand, counting down.
TAGCGACAGGGAAGGCACACCGGCGAACACGCTCGGCATCACTCGCATGGAGTGACGCGAGGACAACGAACGAGGCTAAACCTAGCCAAAAATGAAACATAAATAAATGACATAAAAATCAGTAGAAGCGGGGACATTTTTTCTTCTATTTTAGTAGCGACAGGGAGGACACACCGGCGAACACACCCGGGCATCACTCGCATGAAGTGACGCGGGGATAACAAACGAGCGAGGCTAATCCTAGCAAAAAATTAAACATAAATAAATAACATAAAAATCAATAGAGGTGGGGACATTTTTGTTCCCCATTTTTGTAGCGACTGGGAGGACACACCGGCGAACACACTCGGCATCACTCGCATGAAATGACGCGGGGACAACGAGCGAGGCTAAACCTAGCCAAAAATTCAACATAAATAAATAACATAAAAATCCATAGAGGTGGGGACATTTTTTTTCTATTTTAGTAGCGACAGGGAGGACACACCGGCAAACACACCCGGCGGCATCACTCGCATGAAATGACGCGGCGACAACAAAAGAGCGAGGCTAAACCTAGCCAAAAATGAAACATGAATAAATGACATAAAAAGCAATAGAGGCGGGGACATTTTTATTTTTTCTATTTTAGTAGCGACTGGCAGGACACACCGGCGAACACACCCGCATCACTCGTATGAAGTGACGCGGGGACAATGAGCGAAGCTAAACCGAGCCAAAAATAAAACCTAAATAAACAACATAAAAATCCATAGAGGTGGGGACATTTTTTTTCTATTTTAGTAGCGACAGGGAGGACACACCGGCAAACACACCCGGCGGCATCACTCGCATGAAATGACGCGGCGACAACAAAAGAGCGAGGCTAAACCTAGCCAAAAATGAAACATGAATAAATGACATAAAAAGCAATAGAGGCGGGGACATTTTTATTTTTTCTATTTTAGTAGCGACTGGCAGGACACACCGGCGAACACACCCGCATCACTCGTATGAAGTGACGCGGGGACAATGAGCGAAGCTAAACCGAGCCAAAAATAAAACCTAAATAAACAACATAAAAATCAATAGAAGCGGGAACCGTTTTTTTTTTCTATTTTAGTAGCAACAGGGAGGACACACCGGCGAACACACTCACA
>NC_142738.1:1765000-1790000 GCF_051943395.1 Hippocampus bargibanti | reverse complement strand
AGCCTTTGAAAGGCTCCGTTTTTATGTGAGCAATGAATCCCGAGAATTTCTAATCGCCTCTACCTTGGCATACAAACTACTTTTCGGGATACACATGGAGCGCCACAATGAGTGATGTGTCGTTCGCGAACGAGCTCTTTCTCCTAAGAAAATGGCAGCCGACTCATTTTTGTCCTCTATTCCCCGCCCCCAGTCTTCGGTTAATGCCACGTGATTGGTCAAGAACACAGCAGTGAGGGGAGGTGGTTTAAGCACTGAAGAGACAGGCAGCCGACAGAGAGAGTGAGAAAATGGATTTCAGCTTTGATAGTTCAAAGGTAGAGTGTAGACTGCAAGGTTAAAATTCCCATCAAACAGACTCTACAAATAACCCGCACAAGCCACCTGTACACTTGATGCAAAAAGTTATCAACCCAGCTAAACAGAACACAATTGATGAGGAACTAGGTAAAAGTATCGCAGACAAAGCACCTACAAAGGATCATTCCTCAAGATGGTGAAAGAAGAAGACTACGTTCCTCATCAAGTGTTTATAATGCTGATGAAAGCCGGCCATTCCATCAAGCCATCAACGACCATCACAAAGGTAAATAAAACGACTTTATTATACGGTACAGTTTATTTCTTGAATTGTAATACCGTAGCACATTTATTATACATAAAATAAGATATCTTTTGTGTAGTTTTAAGGCTTCGAAAATTACAAAGTAGAAAATTATGTTTTATGGGGAGCTGGGAACGGATTATTCTCATTTTAATGGTTTCCTATGGGAAATTATTTTTTTGCGATACACACTTTTCGCCTTACACACTGTCTGGGAACCAATAAAGTTTATAAGGCAAGGTATCACTGTACTGGAAACTGAACTTCCTTAGGCGACCATGTTTCATACGGTGCGCCATCTGCACGCCTGAATGCCAGCTTTCCAAATCAAAGCAAAATCCACGTGTTTTTTTTTTTTTCTCGCGATGGGCAACTGGTGTCAACATGCGAGAGCTGCATTAAATAAACGTCCGACGGGGGCCCCCCGCGCACAAACGGCCCCTTTTCATGTGGTCATCACTTTAAGTGCTCTAATGCTCAGTGAGACACTGAGGCCTAGCTCGCCTGGGTGACACGGAACAATACATCCAACCGCATAAAACGAAGTGCCCAGGATGACTTCTTTTCCACTTGTTTTTTTTTCTCTATTGAATACAAATCTTCGGCGTTACCGCAAATGTAAAACACTAGCTGGGATGATCACATCGCTAAGAGACAACGCCTTGAAGAGACTTGCAGCACTTGTTAAAACAAATAGTGCAACTTATAAAGTGAAGTTTGAACTTTTATAACGTTGTTGGAGTTCCGATAATTTCGGAAGGAGCTAATTTCGACCCAATTTTTAACCTCAGTAAGGAGAATGAACGACTTGGTTCAATGAAATCAGAGCTAACTAGGTACAATGCCAATTGTGTTAGCACTCAATGGTAGAGATAGTGTTGTTCACCATTTCAGTTTTCCTGATTTAAATTTGGGGGGGGGCGCTAATGTATTTTAATGTGTGTATCTGGGAAAATTGTGAGATAGTCAATTCTACCCCTGTAGCATGCCATTAGCGAGCTAGCTAGATACGCCCGAACATTAGTCTCCGGATTCTGCGATTCCTGATTTTTATTTGGGGGGGGGGGGGGGCTACTAACGTATTTTAATGAGTGTGTATCTGGGAAAATTGTGAGATAGTCAATTCTACCCCTGTAGCATGTCATTAGCTAGCTAGCTAGGCCCGAACATTCATCACCGGATGCTGCGATTTACAGAACACATCAGTATCACTATTAGTTTTCTGTGAACGGGACACAAATGGGTCCCAAAAGCTGAAATAATAATAATCGTAATAATAATAATAATACATTTCATTTATAAGCGCCTTTCAAACCTCTCAATGTCACAGGATAAATTTTTCTGTGGGTGAGCAGCGGCAGCCACATGCCCCATCGTCACTCAATTCGGAATAACTCAAATCGATAGAAGGCTAGCCACCTAATAGATAGCTAATATGTAGCTAGCTAGATAGCCCGTCATCTAGCTCGATAATTAATAGATAGCAAATGCCTAGGAACTAAATGTGTTACAATGAAAGATGCCTGTAGAGGGAGTCGTTGAACACAACGTACTTCAACGCCGGCTAATGCAGTGCTCCGTCTTAAGCCCGCTAGCGCACATCTGTTTCTTCACAAGTGTACAAGACAGATACATAGTTGTGTGAAGCCACAATAGAGCTCCGACCAGTCAAATTCTCTCAAGACAGATGTGCACGCTGACAGGCCGACCCTTCTATCCATCCATCAAGGGGCGAGGAAGGCCTTCCACTACCCGGGGGCCTTGCAACTGAGCGCACAAAAGCAAAACAAACAATGTTCTTAGCAATGTGTCATCCTTGGCCTCGCAGCAGCTTCGTCCTTAAGAGGCCACGGTTTGCTTGAACAGATGGGAGAAAGAAAGGCGACATCCTTAAAGCGCATCGAAAATGAATGGCAAATGTGCGATGCTATCCAATACAAATTGACACGATGGAAAGAATAGTTTTGCGAAAAAAGGGATAATGAAGTACATAAATTCTTGCGGTGCTGTGAACGCCGATGCCAAATATTTGCTGACACAAACGAGTCTTTGTCTAACTTGCGCCACCGGCCGCTATGAGAGGACCCAAGTCTGATGGCAAGACGACCGCGATGACAGTCATGGGATGCCGCCACACCGCAGCAACCGTAACGACCCGGTATCACATCCACAATTTTGCTTTTGTCCCTTCTTAATATGCCCGTGAGACTTGGATTTCGAGAAAAGACAGGGCGGAAAATTTCCAAAAGCAATCCAAAATTCAGGGAATTGACTACGGCACTGCTAGCGCAGGCGCTTAAAAGCCAGGAAAAGTCCAGTCAACATGTTATGCTAACATTCAGCATTAAAAAAAAAGGGCTTTGGGAGAATTCTACCCGTACCACCAAGCTTTGGAAAAGAGCTACTGACCTGCAGGAAATTTCTCTCCGGGCGCTAATTTGCCAACCTGATCTGAAATGAGAGGCTGCTCATAACTACAACGCATCAGTCTCATGTGTACAACTCAAGACCAGGGCCAGATTTTTTTCTAAAATCCTTGCCAAAATTGTTTAGGGTTGGGGTTCATGTTCGACTTGGTGTTCGGGTCAGGGTTCAGGTTAGCGTTGGTCATTGAGGCTTGCTAAAATCTCTCCCAAAATTGTTTAGGGTTGGGGTTCAGGTTCGAGTTGGTGTTCGGGTTGAGGTTAGGGTTCAGGTTAGGGTTCAGGTTAGGTTCAGGTTAGGGTTGGTCATTGATGTTTGCTAAAATCCTTGCCAAAATTGTTTAGGGTTCGGGTTGGGGTTCAGGTTCGACTTGGTGTTCGGGTCAGGGTTCAGGTTAGGGTTGGTCATTGAGGCTTGCTAAAATCCCTCCCAAAATTGTTTAGGGTTGGGGTTCAGGTTCGAGTTGGTGTTCGGGTTGAGGTTAGGGTTCAGGTTAGGGTTCAGGTTAGTGTTGGTCATTGATGTTTGCTAAAATCCTTGCCAAAATAGTTTAGGGTTCGGGTTGGGGTTCAGGTTCGACTTGTTGTTCGGGTCAGGGTTCAGGTTAGGGTTCAGGTTCGAGTTGGTGTTTGGGTTAGGGTTCAGGTTAGGGTTCAGGTTAGGGTTCAGGTTAGGGTTGTTCGTTGATGCTTGCTAAAATCCCTCCCAAAATTGTTTAGGATTAGGGTTGGGGTTGATGATTGGTGCGTACTAAAATTCCTTCCAAAATTTGAAACTTTCTTTTGGAATAAATAAGAGTGTAACTGTATTTTTTTCTTGTTACCATTCCCCATATTACCGTAATTGGTGAATAGATCATTTTTATTGACTTCTTAAATGTTTTTCAGTGATAAAAATCCTCCAAGAAAAACTGTAACCAAAATCTTGCTAAAATCAAAGCTGTTGGTGGTCTTATTTCAGTCTGAATGATAAGTGGACCTCAATGAAAAAGCAATTAGATGGTAGCATTTATTCAGTCACTGCCAGATGATGTGTCCATTCCAGTGCCAGGGTTGAGCAGCGGCAGCCACACGCGCCAGCGTTCACTCAACCCGGAAGTAACTCAAATAGATAGAAAGCTAGCTAGCTAGTTCATACATAGCTAATAGATAACCAAGCTATCTAGCTCGCTAGAGATCACATTTACTGAACTTAAAACCATATTCACTCATTCCTAGCTATCTAGCTAGGTAGCTAGATAATGTCTTCTATCGGTACCCTCTATCGTTATCTGTAACTAATCAAAAGTAATATCCGAGTAATATATCGGTGGTGGCTAAAATGGCGGACATAGTCCTTTATGACCGAAACTAACATTGAAAAAAGGGAAATTCTGCCCCCTTGTGGAACGTAAAAAAAACATTGGCAGGAGCCCTGACCAGTGCTTTATCAACACCCAAGCATTGAAATACAACACCTGAACGAATTCGGAAATGCCACTCTATGTCATATTTTCAATTCCCGAATAAATTTGTGAATGGCAGCGAATGAGCTAACGCTAAGGTATAGAAAATGTGTCACTCACCCACATAAAGTCCGTTCTCCACCCGCTTGATGATGTCAAAGGCATCGTCCACGTTGCCGTCCACGATTGTAAACTTGACGTCGTAGCTGCCCAAGCGGTACGAGCTGTAAGCTGGTACGGTGGTTCTTAGGAAAACAATCTCTGTAGCACAAAAAAATAATCATAAAAAAATTGGGGTCTGTTGAACAAGTGGTCACAAGAACGTTCCAAAGACCGCCAGCATGTCCCCCTCTTGTATTTAATGAGAAATAATAATAATAATAATACATTTAATTTATAAGCGCCATTCAAAACTCTCAAGGTCACTTTACAGACTCAGGATAAGTTTTTCTGTGGGTGAGCAGCGGCAGCCACAAGCGCCAGCGTTCACGCAACCCGGAAGTAACTCAAATAGATAGAAAGCGAGCTAGCTAGCTAATAGATAGCTATCTAGGCATCGGTAACTCATATAGATAGAAAGCGAGCTAGCTAGCTAATAGATAGCTAATAGATAGCTATGGCATTCATCTAGGCATCTTCTTTATTTAAGATTAGATAAGATATTATAATATTACATATCAATATTTGCATTTTGCACACAATGCATTTTGGGTACTTTTTTTTCGTCTGAAAAAAAGTACGCTACTCTCGGTACGCTGCAGTTTTAATCGGATATTTTCAAGGCGGAGCAGTTTGTACCTTCGGGCCTCATAAACTCTCTGAAGGTGGGCAGAGAGATGAAAGTGTGGGACACCGAGTGCGTGTCATCCAGGATGCAGGCGACGTCGTTGGGCTGGCATGACTTGATGCATCGTATGGGGTCGGAACGTTCGAGCCGTGACGATCTGGAGGACAAGACAAATATATGAACCAAAACGCACACACACACATGTCCACCTAAGTCCATGAAAAGGTTTCTTCAGCCGTCATCTGTACTTCTTTCAAGGTGTCGGAAGTTTCGCTCCTCATCCGAAAAGCGTCGTCAGCGAACTAAAATTGTGCTGGTAGCTCTGGCGCTATATATATCCCTAATGGAGAAAGGTCCATCGCCCTGACTTTTCTTTGACTTTTGTGACATTAAGTGTATTGGCTATCTAGCTAGCTATTAGCTGTATAGCTATATATATGGCTAGCTATCTATTAGCTATCTACTAGTTGGCTGGCTTCCTTTCTATCTATTTAGCTATCTATTAGCTTTATAGCTATCTGGGTGGCTGGTTATCTAGGTAGCTATCTGTTGGCTATCTATAAGCTATCTTTTGGGATGTGTTGAGAATTCTTCTCTGATTGACGCATTGTGTCATTTTTAGCCTTGTAGCTTAAAAACATATTTTACAATAATACAATTATATAAATCTAAGCTCTCTTTTTGCTACCTATCTAGCTTGCTCGAACTATTTGCCCACCAGCTCTATTTGCTATCTAGCTGGCTAGTTATCGCTCTAGCGAGCTATTAGCTATCTATTAGCTAGCGGGTTAGCTTTCTATCTATTCGAGTTACTTTTGGGTTGAGTGAAATCTGGCACATGTGGCTGCCGCTGCTCACCCACATAAAAAAACTGATGACTGTAAAGTGACCTTGAGAGTTTTGTAAGCCGCTTAGAAATGAAATGTATTATTATTATTATTATTATTATTACAAGTAGTAGTAGTAGTAGTAGTAGTATTACTGGCTGGCTAGCTAGCTAGCTTACTATCTATTTACTTCCGGGTTGAGCGAATGCTGGCAGGTGTGGCTGGCTATCATTTGGCTATCTAGCTGGCTGGTTGGGTATCTGTTAGCTATCCAGCTGGCCGGCTATCTATTAGGTAGCTGGCTCGTCAGCTAGCTATCTATTAGCTCGCTAGCTAGTTAGCTACCTATCTACTAGCTATCTATTAGCTCGCTAGCTAGTTAGCTAGCTATTTATTAGCATGCTAGCTAGCCAGCTATACTATCTATTCGCTATCTGGTAGCTAGCTAGCTAGTTTTCTATCTATTTGAGTTATTTCTGGGTTGAGTGAACGCTGGGGCATGTGGCTGCCGCTGCTCACCCACAGAAAAACTTATCCTGTGACTGTAAAGTGACCTTGAGAGTTTTTAAAGGCGCTTACAAATGAAAAGTATTATTATTATTATTATTATTATTATTATTATTATTATTATTATTGTTATTAGTTCTTTAACCGTGTCAGTTTATCTTGGTTTTATATTTCTATCGCTTTCCCAAATGGCATTCTGCTTGACATGAGTTCCTTTGTACAGACTTCCTCCCAATGAATAAGTTTCAACCAGCTTACATGATACTGCATCAAATATGACAAAAAAAAAACACATTTCAAATTTGATTATGAAGGAAAACAAAAAAAGAGGCTTTTGCAGCTGTCGATGTACGAGATGAATGATGACAGTCACGAAGAATGGCCGACAAGAATATTTGGAATCTTCACATCCTTGTAATCTCTCGGAGGGGGAAAATTTATGGGTAAAAGGGAGTGTTTCCAAAGCCTCCCAAAATTGTGACAGACAACTCGCCGGCCTCTTTCCAAACGTTACTCTCATCTTATTATTTCAAGCTTTGTTTATCACGCAAGCTAATCAGTGACACGTCAGATTGGGATGGAACGGAGCGAAGCTAATGCCACCTGATGTCATCTTCGGGATATCTTTGTTGGAGAAAAGAAAGTCTTAAATACAATGACACCTCAGCTTACAAACTTATTTGATTCCCAGAAAGTGTGTGTAAAGCAAAAAGTTTGTCTGCCAAATATTTATTTCCAATAGGAAACCATTAAAAATGAGAATAATCCGTTCCCGGGTACCCATAAAACATACTTTTCTATGAAAACGAAGCCTTAAAACTATATAAAATATACATTATTTTATGTATAATAAATGTGATATTGTATTGTAATGAAAGAAATAAACTGTACATTTAAGAAGTCAATAAAAATGATCTATTTACCAATTGTTACGGGAATGCGGGGATTGGTAACAGGAAAAGGATTAGTTTCATTCTTTTTTTTTCCAAATGAGAAGAACGGGCCTCTCTGGAGCATGGATGGAAGCTCTTTTTGAGGCGGCAAGAAGAAATAATAATAATAATACATTTCATTTATAAGCGCATTTCAAAACTCTCAAGGACACTTTACAGTCACAGGATATTTTCTCTGCAGGCGAGCTGTGGCAGCCACACGCGCCAGCGTTCACTCAACCCAGAAGTCACTCAAATAGATAGAAAGCTAGCTAGCTAATAGCTAGCTAACAGTTAGCTAGCTAATAGCTAGCTAGGCCTTCACTCAACCCGGAAGTAACTCAAATAGCTAGAAAGCTAGCTACCTCATAGATAGATAACAGATAGCTAGCTAGGCCTTCACTCAACTCGGAAGCAACTCATATAGAAAGCTAGCTAGCTAATAGATAGATAGATAGATAGATAGCTAATAGATAGCTATCTAGCTAGATAACTTCTTATTTCATTCCGGTTTTTCCTTTCAGGGGTCGCCACGGCGAATCAGTATCCTCCATCTTCAGAGGTTCGATTTGCAGCTATATAGCTAACAGCCAGATAGCTAGCTAGCTAGATAACTTCGTATTTTCCTTTCGTTTTTTCCTTTCAGGGGTCGCCACAGCGAATATAGCTAACAGCCAGATAGCTAGCTAGCTAGATAACTTCGTATTTTCCTTTCGTTTTTTCCTTTCAGGGGTCGCCACAGCGAATCAGTATCCTCCATCTTCAGAGGTTCGATTTGCAGCTATATAGCTAACAGCCAGATAGCTAGCTAGCTACATAGTTTCTTCTTCTTTTCCGAAATTAGCACCGCATTCAAGTTTGTTTTTGTAAACAAAGACAGTTGAAAAGTATGCTAGACACCATAGTATTTCCATCTGTGTAAGCTCTCAGTCTTACAGGAGTGGTCCATCGATGAAAAGGTTTCTTCAGCCGTCATCTGTACTTCTTTGAAGGTGTCTGATGTTTCGCTTCTTATCCAAGAGGCATCGTCAGCGAACTAAACATTTTTGCTGGTAGCTTCTCCTGACTGATTACCCCTATTTTCCTGCCTGATGAGGTCTATGACTGGCCTAATTGCCCCATTTGCTCTGGTATCCCCTCATCACCATATCTAAGCATATGTGGGCTAAGAAGTCTGTTGTAATAACGATCCAAATTAAACCTCACCCCACCGTGGCGATTTAGTGAAGGGTTTTGCTCTTTTATGAAAATAGCTTCTTTTACTCCCCTTTCAAACCATCTATTTTCTTTCGTTAAGATTTTAACCTTACAGTCGTCAAATGATTGGTTGCTAGCTTTTAGCTAGTAACTCAAAAAGATAGAAATCTAGCTAGCTGGCTAGTAGAACGCTAGCTAGCTAATAGATAGCTGTTTGTCCACATGCTCACGTGCTTTTGTATGACTGAGCCTGTATTCCCGCTTTTTTAACATGGAAACTCCCCCAATACTTGCAGACCAGAAAGAAAAACAAGATTTTCTTGGATGGAACTCCTCTGGTCAAGCCTCAGACCTTTTTTTTTTTTCTTTTATTATTTTTTTGGGTAAATATTATTTATAGCTGCTAAGTTGATAACGTCCCAACACAAACATGGCGGGGGCATCATTCATTTGACCGCAAATTGTCCAGATCCCAGAGTCCTATAACTCAAAAGTCAAAGCGGAAGCCATTAAAAAAAAATGTCCAGTTCACCACTAGGTTCTTATTTTAAGGATATCCCCCTTGCTCCCTTTCGGAAACAAGGACATGATGCGTGACAGCATCTGAACGTATATTTTTTAGAAGTCATGTTGACTGTCGATGACAAACTACTGCGGTATGCTACTAACCAGCACGTATTTATAGTGAGAATTCCAAAACAGTTATTTCAGCCTTTTATGCGAACCTGTTACCTGATAACATATACCGTAATAAACTTTTCAAAAAGTTTTACTCATTAAAACATAATATGAGTCGAAAGTACCAGTTGAAACTAGTCCCCGTATGTTTTCATGGTTCTCAACTCATTCACTGCCATTCACAAATTTATTCGGGTCTTATTTTTTCATGCTTGGATGCCGATGAAGAGCTGGTCAGACCTCTGGCAATGTTTTTTCTTTTCCACAAGGGGGCGGCATTTCCCTTTTTTCCATGTTAGTGCTTTAGCTGTTGTTATAGCGCTATATAAACCAATATGTATGTATTGCATTGTATTTTGGACAGCCGCCCTCATTTCAAGCTCACATAACTCCAGATCCATATCATTTTTCATTTTTTTCAAGATGGCGCCGCGAGAGTGGCTGCCTTTTCAGCAGCTCCTGTATTTTGTTTTTCTACTTCTTTCTTTCCTTCCGTCTTCCTTTCATAACTTTGCTGCTGTGAAATGTAAATGTTTTCCACTGTGAGACAAATAATAATAATAATAATAATAATAATAATAATAATAATAATAATAATAATAATAATAATGATAATAATAATAATAATAAATTTAATTTCTAAGCGGCTTTCAAAATCTTAAGGACACATTACAGTCTCAAGATTTTTTTTTTACCTAATCCAATTATCATTATCATTATGATTATTCTTATTATTAGTATTAGTATTAGTATTAGTAGTAGTAGTAGTAGTAGTAGTAGTATTGTTGTTGTTGTTGTTTTTATGTAACTTCCGGGTTGTCACGGTTTGCACGGTGGTGCTGGCACTTGCGGATCCCAAAAAGCAGGCAGGCAGGAGGGAGGAGCAGGTTGTACTTGAGAAATTGTACGAAAATAAAGTCAACAGGAACACAATCTAAAACATCAAAGTATTTCAAACAGAAAAATACAAAGTATCAAATAAAGACCAAGAGTAAAAGTCTGCCAAGATTAAACAAACACATTCACAACATACAATGCATACAAAATGCATACAATTGCATACAATGACCCGACACCGAATGGTCGTGCCGGGAGTCCTTCTATCTGTCACTGATTGGGAACGACCAGCACATGCGAGGCTGCAGGCAGGGCCGACAGCGCCACCCATTGGTCGCCAACCAGATCATGACCCGGGTTAAGTGACCGCTGGCGCGTGTAGCTGCCGCTGTTCACCCGCAGAAAAAATATCCTATGACTGTAAAGTGTCCTTGAGAGTTTTGAAAGGCGCTTAGAAATGAAATTATTATTATTATTATTATTATTATCACTTTTGATTTTATTCTGTATTTTAAGACAGTCTTATGATGTCAACTATTGTGTTAGCTCATCTCACTAGCCGCTAGCTAACATCCGTCCATTTTACTTGTGATTTTTAATCACAGGGTAGTTTTTGGATATACAGGGTATATTTTTAAACCATGATTTAAATGTTAAACTCGTGCGACTCTTAAAAGAGCGCCAAATAATTATTTGGCAGTTTAATGAATGTTTCGTTTCCAGAACGTTCATTTATGCTGACGTGCTTGAATAGCAGATCTTTTATTTTATTTTATTTCTTTTTTTTATATGATGAGCGATGATGTCTGTCATTTTACCTCGTCGCTTCACTTAGCTGGGTTTAATTTAATCCGTCGTCATTACAAAGGAGCGCACTTATTTTTGTTTTATGAAAAAAAATGGGGATGGGGGGAGATGCACGCTAAGCCAACACATACAGCATCAAGTATGATCAATCATCAAGACGTTTAACACGCAACCCACACTCCGTGTGTTTTTCACTCAACAAAGCCAAACTGTTTTGGGATTTTATCCTGGCCTGGTGCGACACCTAGCGGCGATCGCCATGCTCTGCTTCCAACAAGAGGATTAAAAAAAAAATCTTCGAACTTTTTTTTTTTCTCAGACAACTGCGGTTTTATTCTTAAAATGTAAAAAAAAAATTCTGGCAAGCTACAAGTTCTTATATATATATATATATATATATATATATATATATATATATATATATATATATATATATATATATATATATATATATATATATATATATATCGCAAATCCATTCTGTCAGCCATATTCCGATTTTCTACTAGTTCTAGTCCAAAGTACAGTGATACCTTGGCTTACGAACTTAATTGGTTCCCAGACAGAGTGTGTAAGGCAAAAAGTGTGTATCCCAAAAATCTATTTCCCTTAGGAAACCATTAAAATGAGAATAATCCGTTCCCAGGTCCCCATAAAACATAATTTTCTACTTTCTAATTTTCTAAGGATTAAAACGACACAAAATATACCTTATATTATGTATAAGAAATGTGCTATGGTATTATAATTAAAGAAAAAAACTGTACTGTATAATAAAGTTGTTTTATTGACCTTTGTGATGGTCGTTGATGGCTTGATGGAATGAAGTGGCCGGTTTCATCAGCATTAAACACTTGATGAGGAACGTAGCCTTCTTCTTTCACCATCCTGAAGAATGATCCCTTGTAGGTGCTTTCTCTGTGATAATTTTACCTAGTTCCTCATCAATTGTGTTCTGTTTTGCTGGGTTGATAGTTTTTTTGCATCAATAATAACAATAATACATTGAATTTCTAAGCGACTCTCAAGGTCACTTTACAGTCACAGGATCAGTTTTTCTGTGGGTGAGCAGCGGCAGCCAAATGCGACTGTACAGATGGCTTGTGTGAGTTGTTTGTGGAGCCTGATTGATGGGGTATTTTATCCTTGCAGTCTACACTCTGCCTATCAAAGTTGAAACTCTGTCATTGTCATCTGCCTGTCTCTTTAATGCTTAAACCACCCCCCCTTCACTGCTGCGTTCTTGACCAATCACGTGGCTTTAACCGAAAACTGGGGGCGGGAAATAGAGGACAAAAACAGTCGGTTGCCATTTTGTTGTTAGAAGAACGGGCTCGTTCGAGAACGACACATCACGGCATACGAAACGGCCTACGAAAAAGTTCGTATGCCAAGGTAAAATTTTCATTAATGTAACGTTGGTAAACCGAAAAGTTCGTAAGCCAAGGGGTTCGTAAACCGAGGTATCACTGTATTGATATTCTACAAACACGACTTCATTCTCCGCCCACATCGCACCAAAAATCACCGTCGCCAGCAAACCTTGGCCCTCATTCCAGCAACGGGTCGTAAACAACGCGAGGCTCTTCCTGGGTGACAAACACCAACACTTTGGCCAAATACGTGCTAAGCGTGCCGTAGCGACGCAGTCGCAGCTCCACCGACAACTCAAAGTCCCGCGGGCCGTCCAAAAGGCGCGCCACGGACATGACGCCGCCGCCGGCGACTTGCTCCGCCTTGAAGAAGCCGCCCTCGTTACCCGAAGTGATGGCGATGCCGATGTCGTCGCCCGCTACCGTGTGGGAGGGGCCCATGCGGAAGATGTTGGTGAAGGCGGGGATGTTGGTGGGGAAGGTGAGGTGGTAGTAGGTTATTCTCAGCGGCATGGCCGGGCACTCGATAGACTCATTGCAAAGCAAGCGTTCGCATCGACTGCAAAGAGAGAGAAAAAGACGGGTGGGATGGAGTTGAGGGGGCGGGGGGGTCACAGGGAAGGATAGAACATAACAAGCAGAGTGAAAGAGAGAGAGAGAGAGACCACGTGAATTCAATGTGTCGTGCATGGCATGCAGTGGAGTGGGCAGCCTTGCACCACAGAGGGGTTCAGGTTGGGCTCATGCAGGCTTCTTACAGGAAAAACAGGATCAACTCCAAAACTTTAGGGAACCCCTAATTTGTGTCTGTTTTCATTCAGCTTTTTTTAACACATGCTAACTGTGTGGTGAAGCTCACTGCATAGTTAAAAATATATATTTTAAATATGATTTTGGATCCAAAAAAAAGGGGGACGCGCCACCATGCTGAAAGCTGTTTAGTAAACATGCTTAAAGGCACTTCAAGGATATGATTTCAAATTTGGTTGTGATTATTTTCATGTATTTTTTGCTCCAAACGAACGTTAACCACAAATCAGTTGTTAGCCAGCGTTTGTACGAAACTAGCACATTTGATTTTGCGTGTTTATTCCTCACTGACTAGCCTTCAAAAATGATTACAAATCTGTGTGTCTGTCTGTCTCTCTAGCTAACTAGCTATCTACACAGCTAGCTAGCTATCTGCCTAGCTACCTACCTATTTGGTTGTGATTATTTGTTTTTCTACTCCAAACGAACGTCAACAACAAATCAGTTGTTAGCCAGCGTTTGTCAGAAGCTAGCTAAACATTTGATTTTGCGTGTTTATTCCTCACTGACTAGCCTTCAAAAATGATTACAAATCTGTGTGTCTGTCTGTCTCTCTAGCTAACTAGCTATCTACACAGCTAGCTAGCTAGCTATCTACCTAGCTAGCTACCTATTTGGTTGTGATTATTTGTTTTTCTACTCCGAACGAACGTCAACAACAAATCAGTTTGTTAGCCAGCGTTTGTCAGAAGCTAGCTAAACATTTGATTTTGCGTGTTTATTCCTCACTGACTAGCCTTCAAAAATGATTACAAATCTGTGTGTCTGTCTGTCTCTCTAGCTAACTAGCTATCTACACGGCTAGCTAGCTATCTACCTAGCTAGCTACCTATTTGGTTGTGATTATTTTGTTTTTATACTCCAAACGAACGTCAACAACAAATCAGTTGTTAGCCAGCGTTTGTCAGAAGCTAGCTAAACATTTGATTTCACGTGTTTATTCCTCACTGACTAGCCTTCAAAAATGATTACAAATCTGTGTGTCTGTCTGTCTCTCTAGCTAACTAGCTATCTACACAGCTAGCTAGCTAGCTATCTACCTAGCTAGCTACCTATTTGGTTGTGATTATTTGTTTTTCTACTCCGAACGAACGTCAACAACAAATCAGTTTGTTAGCCAGCGTTTGTCAGAAGCTAGCTAAACATTTGATTTTGCGTGTTTATTCCTCACTGACTAGCCTTCAAAAATGATTACAAATCTGTGTGTCTGTCTGTCTCTCTAGCTAACTAGCTATCTACACGGCTAGCTAGCTATCTACCTAGCTAGCTACCTATTTGGTTGTGATTATTTGTTTTTCTACTCCAAACGAACGTCAACAACAAATGAGTTGTTAGCCAGCGTTTGTCAGAAGCTAGCTAAACATTTGATTTTGCGTGTTTATTCCTCACTGACTAGCCTTCAAAAATGATTATGAATGTGTGTGTCTGTCTATTTAACTAGCTAGCCAGCTGGCTAGCTAGTTAGATAGAGCTTTCAGTGCGCCGTTTCTCGCTATCATGTTCGGTACGCAAGGGCAGAAATGTCACTGGTCCACTGCAGCTTTCAAAACCCCATTTGTCTGAACACTAAACGCCATTAGTTACACCTTCAAGCGATCAATAATCCCCGTCGGAATGAATTTCAAACATTTTGACACTTACGTTTCTCCGACTTTGCGGTAGTTGTTCGGACAATCGAAGGACAGGCAACGGAATCCACCTTGCACATTGAAGCAACTCTGGTTCTCTGCGCACGTGTGCGTACCTGCCGCGCATTCGTCAATATCTACAAGAAAAAAAAAAAAAAATATAAAAATAATAATAATACATTTCATTTATAAGTGCTGTGGGTGAGCAGCGGCAGCCACACGCGCTAGCGTTCACTCAACCCAGAAGTCACATAAAGTAAACAAAACTAAATAACAAATAATATGACAACGCAGTCATTCATTCTTCAGCACTTTATGTACCCTCTTTGTGACATGAAGCAGTAAAACAAGAGCGACGAGCAAAAGCAAGAACACAATTTAGCTTAATGCTAACACACAATTGGAAACACCATTAGCACGCTACTTAATAGCATAATTAAAGCAAAAGCAAGAACACCATTTAGCTTAATGCTAACACACAATTGGAAACACCATTAGCACGCTACTTAATAGCATATGGGAAGTAAAGGTCTCATGCTTTTACATTCAGATATGTAAAACAAGAGCGATATTAAAGCAAAAGCAAAAAAAGATTTTAGCTTAATGCTAACACACAATGGAAAATGCCATAGGCACGCTACTTCATAGCATATGGGAAGTAAATTTCTCATGCTTTCAGCATCGGATATGTAAAATAAGAATAGGTAGTGCCCATTTGTTTATTTATTTGAATTGACCTTGGCAGCTGCGTCCGTTGGGCGCTAAGGTGTAGCCGCTAACGGGGCAGGAACAGTGGAAGCTTCCGGGCGTGTTGTGGCAACGGTAGGAGCAGATGTGGCCCCCCGTGGGCAAAGCGCATTCATCTATGTCTATAAAAATAAAAGACAGAGCATCTTTAGAAGGTTTCAAATGCTTGTTTTGCGATGCGCATATTGACTCATGTAATTTTTTTTTACCTTCGCACGTGACGCCGTCTGTGTCGCTGAGCTGGTAACCACGGCGACAGTAGCATTGGTATGAGCCGTACACGTTGGCGCATTCTTGACTGCACGGGTTACTCTCGCACTCGTTTAAGTCTAGCCAAGAACAAAGATGCCGACGTGAGCAATGTCGAGGTGTGTGGAGGAAATACAAAATGGCTTTCGTGTCGTGAGTGGTCCTTTGAGGTCATTGATAACAAATCAATATGATAATCGGCAAGTCGATCAACCCATAGAAGGTAGATGGCTGGCTAGCTAGGTAGATGGCTAGGTAGATAGAAAAAAGGCTAGCTAGCTAGCTAGGTATCTAGTTAGATAGATGGCTAACTAGCTAAGTAGATGGCTAGGTAGATAGGTAGAATGCTAGCTAGGTAGATGGTTAGCTAGCCAGGTAGATAGCTAGCTAGATAGATACTAGCTAGCTAGGTAGATGGCTAGGTAGATAGAAAAAAGGCTAGCTAGCTAGCTAGGTATCTAGTTAGATAGATGGCTAACTAGCTAAGTAGATGGCTAGGTAGATAGGTAGATGGCTAGCTAGGTAGGTAGGTAGATTGCTAGCTAGCTAGTTAGATGGCTCATTAACTGGATGGCTAGCTAGTTAGCTAGCTAGATAGATGGCTAGCTAGCTGGGTGGCTAGCTAGTTAGATGGATGGATGGCTAGCTATATGTACGGATGGCTAGCTAGCTGGATGGATAGATAGATAGCTAGCTAGCTGGATAACTAGCTAGCTAGATAGATGGACGGATGGCTAGCTAGCTCGATAAAAATTGTCATACAATGTAGAACTGCATTAATGTCCTGACAGTAGAATATTATTTATATTATCTTTTGAAAAATCATAAATTTTTTGGACCAAATTTATACCTCAAATTTTTTTATGTAATTATTTGTCAACTGTGCCTTTGCCAAAAAAAAAATGTCCATCAAAGGTCGTCACTAACATTTTTTCCAACCTTGTGATATATCTATAAAACCGGATCAATCAATAGCTGCGATTACCATCACAGTTCCTGCCATCCCTGGACAGTTTAAATCCATTGGTGCAGCTGCACTTGTAGGACCCCGGCGTGTTGTCACACTTGTGTGCACAGAGGCGTCCGGGGTGGTGCCTGCATTCGTTAAGATCTACAACCAAACACATGTAGCGGTCATGCGTGTTATTGGCTGACGTCGTCCAATGGCGGTCTTCGCTTCATGCCTTACCTTCACACAAGCGAGTGATGCTATTGAAATTGTAGCCGTTGTCACACTGGCAGTGGTACGAACCCATTGTGTTGATGCAGCCGTGACCCGCGCAAACCGTTTCGGGACCTTTGCACTCGTCAATGTCTAGAATATCAAAAATGACATGTCATCGCATTATAGCGTGAGCTAATATAACCTTGAAATAGAATCTCTGATTTTTATTTTGGGTTTTTTTTCTGTCTTATAGAAAAATCAAAGGACGCTGACGTGCAAAATAAGTTTTGCTCCTCAAAGTACACATTAGTAGGACGACCTTTGAACTTGAGAAACGGCTTAAAAAACAATGCCTGACAACGGACGCCCGACTCAATGTAAGCATGGAGCCGCTAATGTCGAATAAACATTTTTTGACTGGCAAAATATATTTGCATGTATGTTTAATAATAATAATAATAATAATAATAAATATACATTTAATTTCGAAGCACCTTTAAAAACTCTCAAGGAGACTTTACAGTCACGGGAGGTACTTGCTGACTCAATGCTGAAAAAACCCCCTCATATTCAGTGATATATATTTCTATTTATAATTGTAAATTATTTTTTGTAATCTATTTGTGATTGTCTTTTATTTATTATAGTAGCTATGCTTGTCTGTGACTGTAAAAAAAAAAAAAAATATATATATATATATATAATATTATTTTAGATTTATTTAGGGATAGATATTTTTAGGGATATAAATGTCACTTAATAAATATAAATAAATAAAATATAATACTATAATAAATAAAAAAAGGTAAATCAATAAATCAATAAAAATACATTATAATATACAGTATATAAATAATTATAAATTATATATATATATATATATATATATATTTGTTGGAGATATAAATGTTACTTTATAAATCTCACACATATATAGTATATAAATAATAATAAATTATATATATATATATATATATATATATATATATATATATATATATATATATATATATATATATATAAAGAGAGAGAGAGATAGATATAGATATGTATATACAGTAAAGTCTCGTTATATCGATATTCAAGGGAGTCCGAAAAAATATCGATATAACCGGGACTATCGATATATCCGACCCTGTTTGCATGTAATTTTCTCCATGCGTGCATAGAAATAGTATCGATATAACCGGGACTATTGATATATCCGATATCGATATAACGAGACTTTACTGTATATAAAGAGAGAGAGAGATAGATATAGATATGTATATATATATAGATATGTATATATATGGATAGATAGATATGCATATATCTATATATATATCTACATTTATATATATATATATATATATATAGATAGATAGATAGATAGATAGATAGATAGATAGATAGATATATAGATAGATAGATAGATAGATAGATAGATACCGGTTCAAAACAAATAAAATCTGAGATTTTACATTCAAACGTCACGTCAAATATATTTGAACATACTCATCCAAAATGCATTAGCACGCTTAGGGACAACTCCAAGACATTGTTAATTCGGCAGAGGGCGATCAGGGTCCTACCGATGCAGCGCGTGCCGTCGTCGTTGAGATGGTAGCCCCTTCCGCAGTTGACGGAGTTCCTCTGGCAGGTATACGAGCCCGCTGTGTTAATGCATAGCTGCCCCCTTTGACATGGGGCCGCCTGGCTAACGCATTCGTTGATGTCTGCCAAGTAGACACACAAATTAAAGGACAACAGACAACTCCGGACAATTGCGTCCATAATTTGTAAAATGACTTCTACTGAGCGCATATTAAAGCTATATTTGACCTTTTAAGACTCAACAAAATCAAAATCAATGCACTTCAACACTCACCAATGCATTTTCCCAGTGCATCCTGAATGAAACCAGCACCGCATTTAACCTTGGGTAGACAACGGAACGACCCCTGCGTGTTTTGGCATTCAAGCTCTCTGCCGCAATTATGGATGTTGGTCTCGCACTCGTCAATGTCTGAAGAGATGAACATTTCAAAAAAATAAAATCATATCAAAGTGACCGTCGTCTGTATAACAGACCTTTGCAGTTGTTGGCGTCCGTCAGTTCGTAGCCTGTTCCGCAGCTGACCTCTCGCTGGCAGCGGAACGAACCCTCGGTGTTGATGCAGCGTTCGCCCAATCGGCAGTTGCTGGCGCCTAGCAAACACTCGTTGATGTCTGTTGGATGACATGAGGAGGAGCTTAAAAATGACAATCCAAATAAAACAATAAAAAAAAAGAATCTATCACATCAGGATAACACGAAACCTTAACCAAAATTTATATTTATTTATTTATTTAGTGGTTTATTTAGTGGTTTATTTATTATTTATTATTCATATTTTTTTTTATTTTTTATATATAATATATATTTTTTATATATATATTATATATATTTTTATATATATTATATATTTTTTTAAATATTTAGTCATGTGTTTATTCATTTATTATTTATTATTTATTATTCATATATATATATTTTTGATTGTTGATTATATTTAGTCATGTGTTTATTTATTTAGTTATTTGTTTATTTTTTTTTATTTATTTATTTATTTAGCTAGCTAGCTACCTAGCTGGCGATCTACTTGCTATCCATTTGCTATCTATTTGCTATCTAATAGCTATCTGGCTAGCTGGGTGGTTATTTTGCTAGGTATTTATTAGCTATATGGCTATCTTGCTAGTTAGATAACTGTCTAGCTGGCTATTTATTAGCTATCTAGATGGCTACCTGGCTGTCTCTCCATTAGCTATCTATTTGCTATCTATTAGCTAACGAGCTTTCTATCTATTTGAGTTACTTCTGGGTTGAGTGAACGCTGGCACATGTGGCTGCTGCTTCTTACCCGCAGAAAAACCAATCGTGTGACTGTAAAGTGACCTTGAGAGTTTTGAAAGGCGCTTATAAATGAAATGTGTAATTATCATTATTATTAATAAACTCAAGTGCTTTGTTCGCCGCCATCTTGTGGCCTGCTTAAGCAATTACAAAACAGTTACTCGCAGATATCGGGATCGATCGGTCTGGTCTCTCTGTCCCCACTAAAAACAAATACAGTAAAGTCTCGTTATATCGATATTCAAGGGAGTCCGAAAAAATATCGATATAACCGGGACTATCGATATATCCGACCCTGTTTGCATGTAATTTTCTCAGTGCGTGCATAGAAATAGTATCGATATAACCGGGACTATCGATATATCCGATATCGATATAATGAGACTTTACTGTATCACTGTCATTTAATATCTTCAGATGATTTTCATAATTGATGAAACAAGATTCTTACCCTCACAGTTCTTTCCATCCGGTTTCAGTTTGTAGCCTTTGAAGCAACCGCAGGTATCATTACTCACGCAATTATGAGCGCATTGACCTATGGGAAAAAAATAAATAAAATCATATTTGGTAGTAGTCTATTAGGCTATTGAGTTATTAAAATAAAATCGGGAAATAATTATACCGTACCATGACACTCATCACTCAATACCGAGTTGTCTCCGGTGTCTGTCGTTCCGTCTGTGTTTGGTACTGCGAGAGAAGAAGCTTTTTTTTAATGACTTAATGGGAACTCAGCTGCAAAAATATCAACAAACTTTTGGTCTGGCCTCTCTGCGCTGCGTGGGTTTTCTCCGGGTGCTCCGGTTTCCTCCCAAATACCAAAAACATGCATGGCAGGCTGATTGGACACTCCAAATTGTCTCTAAGTGAGAGTGGATGGTTGTTTGTCTCTGTATGCCCTGTGATTGTCTGGCAACCAGTTCAGGGTGTCCACCGCCTAGTACCCGAAAACAGCTTGGATAGGCTCCAGCAACCCTAATGAGGATGAAGTGGTCCGGAAAATGGATAGATGGATGTTTGCGCAACCCAAATCAGTACTACTCTGTTTCGTCTCCCAACCGCAAAAAAATGTAATGACATAGATCCATAATTCATGTCAAGTCTATTCCACTGTTACTTTTCATTGGCCTGAAATTCATATCTGTCCTTTAGATGTGAAGTTACCCATATCATCAATAGCATCCACTTCCCCATCCGATTCAGACCAGATGGGAAGCTCCTGCATTCACATCAATGACCCTTACCAGCCACTAGAGAGCAGTATCGTACCACAACTCTGATCCATCCAGACCCATCTTCGATTTGCGACATTGTAAGTTCACTCCCTACCCGCCTGAGTGACAGGTTATTTTATTTGTTACCCACGTTCGGTCTGCCCCGTGGATGCCGTCTGATTATCGGGCGCTCCGTCCACGCAGCAGGCGCGGTAGACCAGGCTGCACTGGTAGCCTAAAGACAAGCTGTGGTCGCAGGGAAGACCTTGTTCCTGGCCCGTCTTCCCCAAGAGGCAGCAGTCGCAGCACATCTGAGACACACAAATACAGGAACCTGAATCTGTGTGTGTGTGTCTGTCTGTCTTTCTGTCTAGCTATTTAGCAAGATACCTAGCTAGCTATCTAGCTAGTTACCTATCTACTTATACCCACTCCAACACTCACCCACCTCCACCCAACCTACCTACTACCTACCTATCTACTTATACACACCCTAACACTCCGCCCACCTACCTACCTACCTACCTACCTACTACAGTGGGACCTTGGCTTACGAACTTAATTGGTTCCCAGACAGAGTGTGTAAGGCGAAAAGTGTGTATCCCAAAAAATAATTTCCCATAGGGAACCATTAAAATAAGAATAATCCGTTCCCAGGTCCCCATAAAACACAATTTTCTACTTTCTAATTTTCTAAGCCTTAAAACTACACAAAATATACCTTATTTTATGTATAATAATTGAGGACTAGAGGACAAAAACAGTCGGCTGCCATTTTGTTGTGAGAAGAACGGGCTCGTTCGCGAACGACACATCACTCATTGAGGCAGCTCCGTGTCCGAAAAAAGTTTGTATGCTAAGGTCAAGTTCGTATGCCAAAGTAAAATTTTCATAAATGTAACGTTCGTAAACCGAAAAGTTCGTAAGCCAAGGGGTTCGTAAACCGAGGTATCACTGTTCTGTAATAGGGAGAAGCGTTGAGTGGTTTCTATGCTCGCTGAACAAGTCTCAGACCCCCATTTAGGTCATTGTGTCTTTCCTAACTTGCACAGACCTTGGTGGTCTTGGTCTCGCAGGTGTTGGAGAATAAGGAATCACATGCTCCTTGTTCTTTGGCCACGGTAATACCGGTGGTGCACATGTTGTCTTCGAGCACCGCGACGCAGCATTGCTCTTGAACCGTCCTGTTGGGGAGAAAATAAATAAATAAATAAATAAATAATAAATCTGGACACTCCTGTCACGATCTGGTTGGCGACCAACGGGTGGCGCTATCAACCCCACCTGCACCTGCACAGGTGTTGGTCGTTCCAATCAGTGGCAGTTAAAAGGACTCCCGGCAAGACCATTCGTTGTCGGGTCATTGTACGTGTTTGCTTCACCCTGTCAGATTTTGTTCCTGCTGATTTTATTTAATACAATTTGTCAGTCACACCCTGCTGCTCCCTCTTGCCTGCTTTTTTTTGGGATCCACCACCATCACCGCCTTGCAAACCGTGACAACTCCAGACATCATTTTTTTATTTTTTTTTGGGGGGGGGGGGCTGGCTTTAAATCTTTCCCTGAATCCATCTGCGCAAGTCTTTACTCATCCACAAACCAGAATCTGAATCAGAATCATCTTTATTGGCCAAGTATGTAGAACGCACAAGGAATTTGTTTCCGGTGGAACACGCTGCGCGAGTATCATCATCAGAAAAATGAGGCAATATACAGTTAGATTTTGAGAGTTAAAGGCGACGCGGGAAGAAGCTGTTTAAATGTCTGCTGGATTTGGTAGCGCATGGATCGGTAGCGCCTTCCCGAGGGGGGAGTTGCTGGAAAAGGTGGTGGGCAGGGTGCGGAGGGTCCAGTATGACTTCCACGAAAACATTTTTTGTTCCCGCGAGTCTTTGGACAGGGTGACTAACAGTTTCCATGATTAAAAAAGACACTGGAAGATGAATGAATGAATGAATGAATGAATGAATGAATGAATGAATGAATTGTACAGGAACTGGAGTGTTGGTTGATGGGTAAAATCCATCAAAACATCCCAAACAACAACGTCTCCTCACCCTTTCTTCACCCTTTCTGACTTCCTGTGACTCCATCTTCCGTCCACGTTGGCTTTCACCTTAAAGGTATTTCCGAATACTATAATCACGCCACTCATCCTTCTCTCCAATTATAGTCCGACCTTTGACCCCTGCCGGGCTATCATTTGGACACATTTTCAGGTCACATAAAGTGCTCCTCGGGTTACTAGTCGGCCCTTAATTAGCTCATCACGATGAGCCTGCAGGCTGGAGTTAATGTGCACTTTGATTTTGAAAATCAGCGAACGTGTCGAGATAGGACAGCGAAGGCCCGGTTTTACCTGCATGTCAGTGACTCGGAGATCAGTGGTAGGGTGGAACAGGCTTGGTTATCGTTGCCGCGGTTTTGGCCGTCTTTGCAGCAGTCCTCGACCGAGATCTGCTGAACTCCTGCGCATGAGAATAAACATTTGGGGTGTGTGGATGTTGAGTTAAGTCAAGTCGTTTTATATAATGTCCTTTGGAGGTGTGTGTGTGTGTGTGTGTGTGTGTGTGTGTGTGTGTGTGTGTGTGTGTGTGTGTGTGTGTGTGTGTGTGTGTGTGTGTGTGTGTGTGTGTGTGTGTGTGCGTGTGTAGGTTTAATATTGCATTTATGTATGTGTATTTATTCATGTATTTCTTTCTTTATTTATTTGTGTGTTTATGTATGCATTTATTTATGCGTTTATTTATTCATGTATTTATTTATTTCTGTATTTATTTATGTGTTTATTTATTCATTTACGTTTTTTACGTATTTATTTGTATTTATTTATTTGTTTTTATGTATTTATTTGTTTGTTCATTTCTGTATTTTTGTATTTGTTTATTTATGTATTTATGTTCTTATGTATTAATTTATGTATCTATTTATTTATTTATGTGTTTGTTTATGCGTTTATTTATGCATTTATTTATGCGTTTATTTATTTATTCATGTATTTATTTAATTATGTATTTATTTATGTGTTATGACCTTGAGAGTTTTGAAAGGCGCTTAGAAGTGAAATGTATTATTATTATTATTATTATTATGTATTTGTTTATATATGTATTTATGTATTATCTATTTATCTATTTGTCTAATCTAATGTATCTATTTATCAATGTATTTGCAATTAGAACTCATTCCCCACTTGAAATTTTACAATAAGCATCCGGTGAATCATTCATCTTCCTTGGGGAGCCTTGAAATTGTACCAGGATGTCGTTTTTTTTTTTTCTTATACAAGCATGCTATGATCATCCCACAGTTTGGTCAACAATCATCCATTGCGATCGTTCTCATGCCGGCGGTTTGCATAATTGCGTAAGTGTGTCGAGCTGCTCTGCCAAAAAAAACATCTTTCCACGTTTTGGCAGACTGACTGACTCGACATACTCATCCTGGCCTGTCTGCAGCCTCTAAGACTAACCAGCGTACCAAATTCCAAAACAATAACCACCCTTCCCCACCCGTCACTTTACAGTCACAGGATCAGACCATTCTGTGGGTGAGCAGCGGCAGCCACACGCGCCAGCGTTCACTCAACCCGGAAATAACTCAAATAGATAGAGAGCTAGTTCGCTAGCCAATCGATGACCAACAGATACCTATCTAGATAGCCAGCCAGCTAGATGGCTAAGAGATAGCAATAGCTAGTAAATGTTGATGATAATAATCATCATCATCATAATAATGATAATAATAATAAATAGAAACATAAATTAATAAGTAGATATAATAATATATTAAAAAAATATATATATAAATAAATAAAAATATCAATCCATAAATAGGTAGGTAGATACAAAATAAATAGGCAAATAAATTAATAAGTAGGTATATAAAT
>NC_142738.1:1572500-1587500 GCF_051943395.1 Hippocampus bargibanti | reverse complement strand
TAAGCACATTTCGTGATGTTACATTCATCCAACCGTGAAACCAACCGCTCATTTTCACTCTCCCATACGTCAGTATACGAGGAGTATTTGGCATATACTTTTATTGTGAAACATGTTACTCTGACCACAAATTGTGCATCGTGAATCTTTTAAGTATGTTTTTTTTTTTTTACTTATTGACTGGCCAAATGAAGACAAAACATTGCCAACACACTCAGTTGCCAACACAGTGAAGCAATACGGTTAGAAATGAGCCAATCTACTGTGAAAGTGGGTGGAATGTTCCAAAGACAGAACATTTTTTTTTGTTGTTTTAAGAAATGAAGATATGACGTGACATTTTGATATGTATACAACAAACCGTATAAAGTTTTCACCCCGCTCCTTGTTGCCAAATAAAAAAGTCTGCAATACATTTCTCCACATTCTTTATTTAGCATTTCACATGAAGGATTTTTATCACTTGGTAAACAATGGAAATATTCACTATTTTTTTAAATAACAAAATAATGATATATATGTACATATATATATATAATTTTAACAAAAAAAATTGACAAGCTGAAAGGAAAAGAAGATAATTTTAATAAATACAGTATATATATTCTTAAATTTAAAGAACAACCGACGTCTCTGGACAAGTTGTGTCCATAATTTGTAAAATGGCTTCAAATGACTTCTACTAAGCGTATTTTACAAAGATTCCACCGCATATTAAAGCTATATTTTACGTTTTAAGACACGCGATGAATATTCCGGAAGTCTTGTTTTTGAGTTGGTGACGAGTCCGTACGTGACGTCACTGAAACTTTTACTCGAAGTTTTTTCCACCTCTAATGTTTTAGTGTTCTTTCTACTCGTTTGCTGTTCGTCTTCAAACGTGGTCACGTGTGACCTTTGACGTCATTTCACCAATCGAACAGAGGAAGGCAATCATATGACAACAGGAAGTAATTTTATTGGACAGGTGTGATTTCATCAAGTCGGCGTTCGAATTTCACGTGGGCAATTTTTTAAAATAGTTTCGTCAAGAAACGTCTTCGGTGTCTACCCAAAACGTGGATATTTCAACCAAAGTTCGTCGTCCAACTCAAGAACGCACGTCACGGTAAGTTGTTGATTTTTATTTCGTGATTTGTTTTTGCATTGGCTAACTGTTTCGTGGTGGTATTTCACTGTCAATGTTTCAAGATGCATTTTTGGGAGTAACACACACCAGTTATTGTGATGCAACTATTAGAAAAACTCGTGACGAAAAACTAAAAAGCCACTACTCGATCAATAACAGGGTCGACATTAAGCGTCTTGCCTGTCAGTTTTTACTTTTATAAGAATCTTATTATTCCAAAGTTACAGTACTCTTAAACGATTCCCGTTTTTGGCTACTTGACCCATTTTTGACACGATCAAACTTATTTAATTTCTTTGGTGTTTCTTGCCATGACATCAGATTGGACTTGCTATGCCAACCGCGGCCGCTAGATGGTGACAAAATATTGCCCACGAATATACAGACTGCAGTTGCGATACAAAAAAAACGCCGTATTCATGAATGTACTTTTATTTCGGTATATTGTGCTTTAAATGTCTTTAGTTGTTTTATTTTTGTAATTATTTTGGTCTACTTTTAATGATGTAAAGCCCATTGAGTTTCCTGAAATGCGCGAAATTGAGTACATCACGTATGGATAGCAACTCTGTGATGGAATTATCTAGCTATCTATCTGTCTGTCTGTATAGCTATCTATATACCGTAGCTGTGTATTTAGCTGTCTATATAGCTGTCTAGCAATCTAGCCTAGCTTGTGTTATTTAGTGATTCAAAACATGAAAAAAACACCGTAATGCGATGGAACATTTAACGGAACATTTAACGAAGTGATTCTTTCGTGTACCACTCGGTGTCGCATTTCTTTTCTATTTCTACCCCAAGCGAGGATTGAGCTCGTTGGCCGATATGAGGGAAGACGTGGCCATGACAGATGTCAAGATCAGGCCTCTTATGTCCCATGCCAAAAGTCCTGGCATCGGCCGAGCCTCGGACTCGAGTTGTCTTTTTAACACTCGGCCAACCTCGGACAAAAGGGGGACAATTCAACAATTTGATTGGAGGTGCGGGGGTATTTGTTAATGGGTAATAACAGGAAATCAGCCTGGATGAAGCTTGTGATTGGTCGATAGGGATACACGTTGATATGGATTGGGCAGGGGGGGTGCGTGATGTGTTCATCCAAATCAGAGGATTAAGGGGCGAATAAATCCTGGTAGAAATACGTGTGTGTGTGTGTGTGTGTGTGTGTGTGTGTGTGTGTGTGTGTGTGTGTGTGTGTGTGTGTGTGTGTGTGTGTGTGTGTGTGTGTGTGTGTGTGTGTGTGTGTGTGTGTGTGTGTGTGTGTGTGTGTTTAATCCTCACTGGTTTGGGCCTCATGACCCTTTTGTGGATTAGATTTGGGGCCCACTCCAAAAAAAAAAAAAAATCCAAAAAACGAGAACAGGGGTGCTGCTAGGGATTAAGAAGATTCTAACAGGTGTTTTCCTTTGTGGTGTTTAGGAGTGATCAGGACATCACTCACTTGAACGAGACAATCGTGAAGTGATTGGATGGGGAGGGCAAAAAGGGGCGGGGCATCCCATGTCTGGGTCACTTTATTTTGGGCCGCAAAAAGAAGGGCCCTTAGAAATGAAATGGATTATTTTTTAGAAATGAAATTGATTATTTTCTTTGTTTATTTATGATTAGTGGTGTTTATTTATTGATTATTACTCCCAAATATATATTTTAGGAAAAGAAGAAGCTATCTAGCTGGTTGGATAGCGGACAGCTAGCTAGCTGGCTATTTGCTATTTATTAGCTGGCTAGCAATCTAGGTAGCTGGCTATTAACTATCTATTGGCTATATACTAGCTGGCTGGCTATTTGCTATCTAATAGCTAGCTAGTGATCGATCTGGCTGGCTATTAGCTATTTATTGGCTATCTATTATCGACCTCGCTTTCTATCTGTTTGAGTTACTTCCGAGTTGAGTGAGTGGGCTTAGCCTAGCTTTCATCCAAACGTCAAAACGAGGACTTGATTGCTCCGTGGCTACGCTAAGAAACTGTCATTTATTAGCTGGCTGGCTAGCTAGATAGCTGGCTCGTTAGCTGGCTAGCTAGCTATCTATCTGGCTGGTTAGCTAGCTTTCTGGCTGGCTGGCAAGCTATCTATCTGTAAATCTCTTAGCTACAAAGCTGGCTAGCTCTCTAGCTAGCTATTTATTAGCTCGCTAGCTGGCTTTCTATCTATTTGAGTAACTTTCTTAGTTATTGAGATGGCGATCTGTCCAGCTAGCTATCTGTTGGCTATCCATTGGCTATCTACTAGCTGGCTGGCTAGCTTTCTATCTATTTAGCGTTCTATTAGCTGCATAGTTATCTAGGTGGCGGACTATCTAGCTAGCTATCTGTTGGTTATCTATTAGCTATCTACTGGCTGGCTAGCTAGCTTTCTATCTATTTACTTCCGAGTTGAGTGATTTTATTATTATAAAAATATATATAATTGTCTGCAGGTCACAATTTAAATGAGTGATTTTTCTTTTATTTTGTTGATGTTCTCCTCCATGGTAACACTGAGGTGGATCAGTTGTTGGGATGCAGCCCGTCATTTTTTGCGACAAATTACGAAAATTCTCGGGTGGGTGGAAATTTGCGACTCAAACGACAGCTCGGAGGGGAGGACTAATGGAAAGCATTGGAGGAGGGAGGTGAGACGGCTGGGGGGTTGTGGGCAAGGGCCAGCTCTCCTGCTGGGTCGTTAATGAAGTGGAGTGACTTCCTGGTTAGCTCCAACCAGCTGTTGCCCCCCCACCCAATCTTCACCGCCCACCCCCATTCCCGCCCCCTCCAAAAAAAGACAACATTTTTGCCCTTGACTCTTTTGTCATCATTCATGTCGTCTTTCCATGCTTGCTAATGAACACTTAAAAAAATAGGTGTCTAGCTGTAAACTGGCTAGCTATTAACTATTAGCTAGCTAGCTATTAGCTGTCTAGCTGACTGGCTGTAAACTGTCTAGCTGGCTACCTGTTGGCTATCTGGCTATCTATTAACTATTTATTGGCTATCTATTAACTATTTATTTCATTAGCTAGTTAGCTATCTATTAGCTGTCTAGCTGACTGGCTGTAAACTGGCTATCTATTAACTATTTATTTTCTATCTATTAGCTAGCTAGATAGCTATTAGCTGTCTAGCTGACTGGCTGTAAACTGGCTAACTGACTATCTATTAACTATTTATTTTCTATCAATTGGCTAGTTAGCTAGCTATTAGCTGTCTAGCTGACTGGCTGTAAACTGGCTAGCTGGCGATCTATTAACTACTTGTTTGCTATCTATTAGCTGGCTAGCCATTAGCTGTCTAGCTGGTTGGCTGTAAGCTGGCTCGCTGTTTGGCTATCTATCTATTAACTATTTATTTGCTATCCATTAGCTAGCTAGCTAGCTTTCTATCTATTTGAGTTTCTTCGGGGTTGAGTGAACGCTGGTGCGTGTGGCTGCATCTGCTCACCCACAGAAAAAACTTATCCTGTGACTGTAAAGTGACCTTGAGAGTTTTGAAAGGTGCTTATAAATGAAATGTAAAAAGTGAAATGTGTTATTATTATATATATGTATATATATGCATATCTTTATGTATATAGTTTTTATGTGTTTATTTGTTCATCCCTCTATTTATTTAATTGTTTGTTTATGCTGACAAATTTTTATTTCACCATCTTGTCTTTCCCACAACGGTGCCCTCTTCCCCTGTTTTTGACTCAGCCAGGTGCCTTGTACGAGCCCCCCCCCCCCCCCCCCCCCATCCACCCTTCTTTGGTCAAACTGTCAAAATTGATTTCCTTGGCGGACTTTGCACACGTCTGCATGTCGTGCGCTCTCACACCAAAGCGTTAGCAGACAGTCGAGGTGTTGCTCGGCCTTTGTCTGCCTGTGAGGTCCTCAGAACGCTTTCACAGCTGCTCGGCCACCTCTGAGAAGCCGTCCGATACGTCGTTCAGGGTGACCTTGCGCTCGTGATGTCAATTTCGTTGATGACCTACACTCCCGAAATGTGCATTTGAACGCAATATATAAGCATGCGCCACTATAATAATAGATAATAGATAATTATAATTATAATAATAATAATAGCTATCTATTCGCTAGCTATTAGCTATCTATTCGTTAGCTATCTATCTGGCTAGCCAACTATATGTTGGCTAGCTATTAGCTATCTTTTGGCTAGCTATTAGCTATCTGTTGGCTAGCTAGCTAGCTTTCTATCTATTTGAGTTACTTCTGGGTTGAGTGACCACTGGCGTGTGTGGCTGCCGCTGCTCACCCACAGAAAAAAAACTTACCCTGTGACTGTAAAGTGTCCTTGAGAGTTTTGAAAGGCACTTATAAATGAAATTTTTATTATTATTATTATTATTATTATCTTTAAAAGCTATTCATACCACTCCCGGTTGAAGTTTGATGTCAAAGTAAACATCAAACTAAGACAATTATAATATAAAAATAGTTTGCTAATCCATAACAACCGCTTAATTTTGCCTTCAAGTCAGCTTCACGCTAACAGCAATGGATTTTTTTAAATTACAAACGGTGGAGCAACACATATAGATAGACAATATAAACGATGACGCATGATGAAAACCAGAATCAATCCACTATTTGCTGAGCAGGTGCCAAAATGGCTGATTGCGCACTCCGACTTGCCTCAAATCAATATATATATATATATATACATATATATATATATATATAGATATATATATAGATATATAGATAGATATATAGATAGATAGATAGAGACGCTAATGCGATTAAAGTATCCATTATAATTGACCATTATTGAAACTCATATTCATTTATAAACTTCAATTGGATGAAAAGAGTCGCACACACACACTGTGATTTTAGGACGCATATTTTTTTTGCGGAGGCTGTAACTGCTATGATATGGATAGTTGATGTAGCATCTTTTGCTAATGTTGATGTCACAATTTTAGAGTATAGTCGTGGATGTGGATTCAGTTCGGTGCAGTTTGTTCCAATTCAAATGATTTTCAAACACACACACACACACGTTTCTGTTTCAAGGGTTTTGTGAGGTCCGGATAACTTCATATAAGGAGTGAGGACCACCGTTGCTGATAAGTTTAGAGAAGAACTAGTGTTACATTTGAAGACTAAATGTCACCCCATTTCCCACTTCAACTTCTTTAAAAACAAAGAAATAAAAAGTGAACTTCAAACTGAAATAAAGCAGGAGTGAGGTTTCTGAATGGCTACATTCAAAGTCCTCACCCCTGTATTAAATTTGGTTAAAATATCGTTTTACTTTTTTGTGGTAAGAACTTTTTCCTCTTATTAACCACGCATACACACATAAACACACACAGTCAGTAAAAGTGTGTATCTGAGTGAAATAAAAATACACACCAAAAAATCATTTTGGGTGACTTTGTGAGGACCTCTCTGAAACCTTAACAGATCCATATATAGACCCCCGAAAAGCCTTTACAATGAAAAACTTGTGAGGACCGACCAAAAGGTCCTCACTTGTCAAAAAGGTCCTCACTACTATGGTATCAAATGTTAGTGGTCCTCACAATACTAGTCATACAAACACACACACACAGTTGATCCTAATTGGGTGTCAGGTGGGCATACGTTTCAGCAGTCCACAGTCCCCCACGAGTTCCTTGCTGGAAATAGGCTACACTTCCCATCCATTATCCATCTGGGACCCACATACCCCCTCTTCAACCCACCCACCACACACACACACACACACACACACACACACACATACAATAAATATGACCATTCGATCTTACGCACTTTCTGCGCCCTCTTTGTTGTATAAAGCAGTTTGAGATGAAAGAGGAGAGGACCAAAGCATCCTTTTCACCAGTGGATCCCGGACATCATGGTGAAATGTGTACGTCTGCTACAAGCTAAATGTTGAAAGCAAACACGAAGCTGTAGCATCCGTTAACGATTAGACATCTCCTGTCCCACGTAAATCCGCTTCAATTCCAAGCCGCGACTTTTTTTTTTAATCTCTCTATTTATGTTCCTTCTTATATTAGTGGCGACATCCCCATCCAAAAAGCAGGTGTCTCGGCCTTTCTTTCTTTGATCCTATCACAGTGTGCGACGTATTTCCATCTCAATGTGCTGATCAATATCTCCCTTGAAACAAATCAATTCTTTGTCACCTCCGGGGGTCATAGTTCAAAGGGGGTTGTTTGGTGGTAATGGTGGCAGGGGTGCACGGGAGGGGGGGGTCATTTTAAAGCATCCTCGCTCTGAGATTATTTTGGTTGGGAGTCGCTACGGATGGTCACCGTGACAGCTGGTTGGGTGTGGAGGTGGAGGGCGGGGCAGCTGCACGGCTGCCGGGTAACTGGGGAAAGACCCCCACACCGCCCTTCCAAGGCTTTCTGCATCTGCTCAGCTGTCGGGGCCCCCCGCGACCCCCCCCCCCAAGTGCAGCCGCATCTCGGTGCTCCATCAGCTGAGAGCAGCAGGAGAGACAGCTGGTCAATGCTAGCGGGGAAACACAGGGTGTGTTTATGGGAGTGTTTTGGGGGGGGGGGGGGGGGGTGGCGGCTTGTGACATCACTGCCAAAAGTGATCCATTTAAACACATGCTCTCCCCATACATGCTTTGACATGTTTTTTTGTTTTTAATATTCCAAGCTCATTAATAAATGATGGAAGGTGATTGAGGCTAACTTTCTTAGAACGTTTGGGTTTAACCAATGGTAAATTGTTCAACATAATGTGGGTAAAGTCACCTTATATTTAAAGGACAACCGACGTCTCCGGACAAGTTGTGTCCATAATTTGTAAAATGGCTTCAAATGACTTCTACTCAGCGTATTTGACAAAGATTCCACCACATATTAAAGCTATATTTGCCGTTTTAAGACTCGCGCTCAATATTCCGAAAGTCTTGTTTTTGAGTTGGTGATGAGTCCGTACGTGACGTCACTGAAGGAACGCCCCTGACCGAAAAAAAAAAGGAGATGTTGTAGCAGTCCTTCCATTACATCAATGCATTTTGCTGTACTTTGGTCTGAACACGAAAAACAAAAAGAGGCAGAAGAGGGTGACAAAGCTCCATGTAAGGAATTAATCCGCCTGTGGAAACAGGCGGATTAATTCCTCACAGGAGCTCGGTCGCCATTTTCTGCCTCTTTTTTGGTGATCCATTTGTTGCCTCAAAATGACACGGAATCAATTATTTAATCAATTGCAAACATGTATGCTTTCCTCTTCAGAACTATTTGAATCATATTCATAACTGGATGAGTAACAAGAAAGCATATTCTCCGAATCTGAGGCCATTGTTTTGATTCTCGAGAAAGGCAAGACGTCTTGGGGTGACGTCACGAACATGGGGGCGGGACCTTCTGTATCTATCTAGCTGTCTATCTGGCTATCTCGCTTGCTATCTAGATGGCTGTCTAGCCGGCTACCTACCTAGCTATCTATTTGCTATCTATTAGCTATCTAGCTGGCTAGCTAGCTATCTATTAGCTAGCTAGCTGGCTTTCTATCTATTTGATTTACTTCCGGGTTGAGTGAATGCTGGCACGTGTGGCTGCCGCTGCTTTTTTTCCCCCTCTATTCCCCGCCCCCAGTCTACGGTTAAAGCCGCACGTGATTGGTCAAGATCCGTGGTAGAGGCGGGAGGGGACAGACGCAGGACACACGCAGCAGTGAGCAGGGGGAGGAGTTACAGAAACACACACACACACAAAAGGGAGACAACAGAGCTTGAAACAAAAAAAAAAACAAAAGTGAAAAAAAAGTGAAATGGTGAGAAAATGGATAGAAAACTGTGAAATTTGGACTCGTTTCAACTTTATTGATAGTTCAAAGGCAGAGTGTAGACTGAAAGGTTAAAATATCCCATCAATCAGGCTCCACAAATAACCCGCAGAAGCCATCTGGACAATTTGAAGAGAACATACAAGCAAGGGAACCAGCTATTAATGAAGTTTCTAGTGTGTCTGCCTGCATCTGTTGCAATATCACAACTTCTAAGATGTACAACCCAGAGCTCCTTGAGACACTTTATGCAAAAAGCTATCCACTCCATCAAGCCATTAACGATCGTCACAAAGGTAAATAAAACAACTTTATTATACTGTACAGTTTATTTCTATCATTATAACACCATAGCACATTTATTACACATAAAATAAGGTATATTGTTGTATAGTTTTAAGGCTTATTTAGTTGAAAATTATGTTTTATGGGGACCTGGAAACGGATTATTCTCATTTCAATGGTTTCCTATGGGAAATAAATGTTTGGAATACACACGTTTCGCCTTGCACACAGTTTCTGGGAACCAATTAAGTTCATAAGACTAGGTATCGCTGGACATTAAATCTTTTGATATTTGGTAGGCGCCATTACTTGAGTATTGTTGTTTTGTTGCCAGTGAAGTGATAGCATTTTTTTTTTAGCCACATGCTACTATGGGCATTGAGGCTAAACTGCGAAGTGGTTGGTGCTCTTGTGAATGTTTGTTTTGTTTGGGTGGGTGGTGATGGGGGGTGGGGGGGAGGTTGAAATTAGTTTACAGATGTATTCATATTGTAACGACGATAAACCAATTTCCAGCACGTTAGCAACCATCTATTTTGCTTTTACTTGCAATAAATCCAGAGAAAACAAACGATTAATTCGAGGCTTTTGGGCTTAGCGATTGTGTCAAAATAAAAGCTGCGCTTTAAGGGGAGAGTCATCGAGGAGTCGGGGGGGGTTGGGGAGGTTCCATGGGGGTCTCCACGCAATCATATAATCCATCTGTCTGCGTCATAAAGCGCAAATAAGAGCTTCTCGTTAGCGCGGTGGAGCCATTTTTTTGGGGGGGGGGGGCTTTAAGGGGCCGGCGTCCATCTGCTCCGAGTTGCAAAGGTCACCGGTGATCATTGATCCCTTCATTGATCGCGCGAATCGCTTAATAACTACCGGGGTTCACTTCATTAAGCATCGTCCGCTAGTTTTAATCGCGCTGGGCTAATTTAAGACCCCTCCCCTCCCTCCTCTACCACTCGATTCATTGGGGGGAAAATGCACTTCGGTGGCATCGGTGGGATTAGGAACCCAACAATGGATGACAGATGAGCGCCAAAGCCGCGAGTGGCTTTGCAAAGCGCCGCTGATGATTGTATTCTTTAATGAACATATTGTGTTAATAAAGTCTAAAGATGGACAGGCCATATTGTCGTCGTTTATTCTGGAACATATTGCGCCATCATTTGTTGCTTTGGGGGAGGTCACTTTTTGGGTGTGTTTGTCACAAGGTTAGCAGGGGTTGATTTCTGGATATTTAGAACGTGAAGTTATGAACTTTGATCTTTTATGTGACATTTAGGCCAAAAAAACTTTCATTTAACTTAAACTACCTCTTAAACAGGCTGTAAACAAAAAGTTGTCATCGTAGTAGTAATAGAAGAAGATGTAGTAAATGTGAGGCTAGTTGTAGCTAGCTGTAAGTAGCTGTTCGTAGCTGGAGATAGTTGTATGTATCTGTAGCTAGTTGTAGCTAGCAGTAGCTAAATGTAATAGAAGAAGACGTAGTACATTTGAGGGTAGTTGTAACTAGCTGTATGTATCTGTAGCTAGCAGTAGCTAAATATAATAGAAGATGTAGTAAATGTGATGCTAGTTGTAGCTAGCTGTAAGTACCTGTAGGTAGCTGTATGTATCTGTAGCTAGCAGTAGCTAAATATAATAGAAGATGTAGTAAATGTGATGCTAGTTGTAGCTAGCTGTAAGTAGCTGTTCATAGCTGGAGATAGCTGTATGTATCTAGAGCTAGCTGTAGCTAGCAGTAGCTAAATGTAATAGAAGAAGACGTCGTACATTTGAGGGTAGTTGTAACTAGCTGTATGTATCTGTAGCTAGCAGTAGCTAAATATAATAGAATATGTAGTAAATGTGATGCTAGTTGTAGCTAGCTGTAAGTACCTGTAGGTAGCTGTATGTATCTGTAGCTAGCAGTAGCTAAATATAATAGAAGATGTAGTAAATGTGAGGCTAGTTGTAGCTAGCTGTATGTATCTGTACCTAGCTGTAGCTAGGAGTAGCTAAATATAATAGAAGATGTAGTAAATGTGAGGCTAGTTGTAGCTAGCTGTATGTATCTGTAGCTAGCTATAGCAAGCAGTAGCTAAATGTAATAGAAGAAGATGTAGTAAATGTGAGGCTAGTTGTAGCTAGCTGTATGTAGGTGTCGGTAGCTGTATGTATCTGGAGCTAGCTGTAGCTAGCAGTAGCTAAATGTAATAGAAGAAGATGTAGTACATTTGAGGGTAGTTGTAACTAGCTGTATGTATCTGTAGCTAGCAGTAGCTAAATATAATAGAATATGTAGTAAATGTGATGCTAGTTGTAGCTAGCTGTAAGTACCTGTAGGTAGCTGTATGTATCTGTAGCTAGCAGTAGCTAAATATAATAGAAGATGTAGTAAATGTGAGGCTAGTTGTAGCTAGCTGTATGTATCTGTAGCTAGTTGTAGCTAGGAGTAGCTAAATATAATAGAATATGTAGTAAATGTGAGGCTAGTTGTAGCTAGCTGTATGTATCTGTAGCTAGCTATAGCAAGCAGTAGCTAAATGTAATAGAAGAAGATGAAGTAAATGTGACACTAGTTGTAGCTAACTGTAACTAGCTGTAAATAAATATCGCTAGCAGTAGGTAGATGTAGCTCGCTCTAGGTAGCTGTAACTGTAGCTAGCTGTAGGTTGCTGTAGCTAGCTGAGGGTCACTGTAGCTAGCTGTGGGTAGCTGTAGCTAGCAGTAGTTAGGTGTATGCATATATAGACACACACACACTGTATATAAATAAAACACACGCAGACGAGAACAAAGATGTTCTGTTTCATGTTTGAGGTTTCAACAACGTTTCATTCATTCATCATCACGCAGTTCTTGCGGTGTCTACAACATAAACATACACTGGTGCCCACCCCCCGAGCCCACCTCTGGTCAACCACACCCTCATTTGAGTGAACCATGCCTTTGTCTGACCGCGTGTGTGTATACGATGACTTCTGGATGTGAAAGGGCGCTCTGTGTAAAATGGCGGCTGCGGTGCTATTCATAGCGTTGGCATCAAGGTAATTGGGTACATTTCCTGAAGGCTGCTTTTCAATCGTGACTCCACTGTTGCGGTGGGCCTTCAGGACTGCGTCTCTTTTTCTCAATAACTTTGACCAAAAGGGGGGATGCTTTCGACACACGCGGCGTCGTCCTTGTCGCTACAAAGAAGCGTTTGAGAAGCGCTATGTTCATCTTCAGGGTGTCGGGTCGGGGCCTCACTGACGGATTAGTTTAGACATGTGCTATTTATGTCTGCTTATGGTTGAGAAGGCTTAAAATAACACTGTTGCTCTTACGGAAACAGAGTGCCCGTTTGTTTAAGGTAAAGGGGCAACCACTCATGTTGGCCCCTCCCCCACTTTTATTGGAAACATTTTCAGTCGTTAAGTTGCATGAAAAGAATACAGTTCATAGATAAATGCCTGTTTTGACTAAAACATCAATTCGGAATCACAGTAGTAAACCACAGACGGACAGACAGACAGACAGACAGACAGAAAAGACAGAAAAGACAGACAGATCAATAGTTTTATTGACTGTTGAAAATAGAACAATAAATGTGAATATACAGTAAAGTCTCCTTATATCGATATTCAAGGGAGTCTGAAAAAATATCGATATAACCGGGACTATCGATAGATCCGACCCTGTTTGCATGTAATTTTCTCCGTGCGTGCATAGAAATAGTATCGATATAACCGGGACTATCGATATATCCGATATCGATATAACGAGACTTTACTATATATATATATATCCTGTATTTTGTTTTTCTACTTCTTTCTTTCCTCGTCCTTTCATTTGCTGCTGTGTAATGTAAATGTCTCCACAGCAAGATGAATAAAGGTACATCCAACCCATATACTGTATATACAATATACAGTATATACATAGTACATATGTACACATGCATATACACATGTGTATATACAGTATATTTGTGTATGTACAGTAAAGTCTGGTTATATCGATATCGGATATATCGATAGTCCCGGTTATATCGATACTAGTTCTATGCACGCACGGAGAAAATTACATGCAAACAGGGTCGGATATATCGATAGTCCCGGTTATATCGATACTAGTTCTATGCACGCACGGAGAAAATTACATGCAAACAGGGTCGGATATATCGATAGTCCCGGTTATATCGATATTTTTTTCGGACTCCCTTGAATATCGATATAACGCGACTTTACTGTATATGTAAGTAATGTATGTGTATATATGTATGTATATGTGTGTGTGTATGTATGCATGTATATGTATTTTTTAATCCATTTTGAAACTCAAATTAAACATTATATTTATACTTATCGAGGTAATTATTAATGGAATACGTTTGACGTCTTTTAAAGTAACGGTGACCACACCCGCGTCTTGGTGAAGTGATCGAAAACGTTTGGCACCCGATTTGGTGATCTTCCGGTTTCGACGTCCTTCTTCCAATAGACAGAAGGGGGCAGTAGAGGTTCACCTCTCCTCCTGTCAAGCCGCAACCTTCTAATGTGCCCCGAAGTAATTGAATATTTATGACAATAGAACGCTCGTGGCAAGACTTTTGTGTCACTGATGATAAATAAAGACTGTTCGAGTACCTTTTGTCAGGAAATCAGGGGCGAGGGCCGAGGGGGGGGGGGTGTATTTGGAAGTCCCGCATTGCCGTCTTCCTCCTATTGTTGTCACCTGGATGCAAACAAACAATTGAAAATTCAACAATGTGAATCGATGAGAAGGTTTCTTCAGCCGTCATCTGTACAAAAGTGAAGGTTTCGGACGTTTCGCCTCCTATCCAAGAGGCTTCGTCAGCGAACTAAACCAATCAACAATGTGAACCATTACCAAGTTGATGGACAACAGCAAAGAACAACTCACTCCCTCTACAGTGAGCCCGAGCGAGGCCAATAGTAAACCCATATCATCATCATAATCATCCATTTCATTTATAAGCGCCTTTCAAAACTCTCAAGGTCACTTTACAGTCACAGGATATGTTTTTTTTTTCTGTGGGTGAGCAGCCGCAGCCACTAATAGCTAGTTAATGTCTAGCTATCTAGATCGCTAGCTAGACAGATAGCGAATAGCTCGCTAGCTAGATAACCAGCTAATTAGTCAGATAATAACAGTAACAATAACAATATACTAATAATATACTCATAATAATAATATATTATGCGACCCATAATTTCGTCTCGGTGCGTTGTCTTTTTCGGCTTACCCTCTCTAACCAGAAATAATAATAATAAATAAAACACACACACACAAAAAAAAACACATAAAACATCCGGACACGAATAACAATACCCAAAGTCGTACGGGGTGGGAAAACGGAGAAAATGGAGACACACAAAAAAAAACAACTGACAAGAAATAATAAATACAGTAAAGTCTCGTTATATCGATATTGGTTATATCGATAGTACTGCTTATTACGATACTATTTCTATGAACGCAAGGAGAAAATTTACATGCCGCAGGATTGGATATATCGATAGTCCGGTTATATCGATATTTTTTTCCCACTCCCAAGAATATCGATATAACGAGAATTTACTGTCGATAGCTAGCTAGCTAATAGCTAGTTAGGAGATGGCTAGCTAGATAGCTAGCTAATAGATAGCTAGCGAGATAGATAATGAGATGGCTGGCTAATAGATGGATAGCTAGATAGCAAAACGCTAAAGTAGGTGCGCCAAGCCCAAGCGGAGAGTAAAAGTGTTCCCGAGGCGTCCATTACATAAGAGCGCCATGACAGTATACGAAGACGTGAGTGATGAGACCCCGAGGCTCCTGATGAGAAGCGATAAAAGCGACGCGGGGTTGTGCTTCCCCCTTCCGA
>NC_142738.1:1237500-1260000 GCF_051943395.1 Hippocampus bargibanti | reverse complement strand
AGAAAGCCCAAAAACCGTCGCAAGAATGCATGATTCCCTTTTCCGTTGAATTTGGTCAGGTATATTTCTTGGATATTTCAAATGTGTTTCTGCACAGTTGTGTGTGTGTGTGTGTGTGTGTGTGTGTGTGTTTGTATGACTAGTATTCGAGGACCACTAACATTTTATACCATACGTAGCAAGGACATTTTTGACAAATGAAGTTTTTCATTCTAAAGGCTTTTCGGGCGTCTATATATCTACCTAGCAATCTAGCTATCGAGCCATCTCGATATATAGCCGTCTAGCTATCTATCTAGCTAGCTAGATAGCTATCTATCGAGCCATCTAGCCATCTAGCCATCTATCTATCTATCTATCTATCTATCTATCTATCTATCTATCTATCTATCTATCTATCTATCTATCTATCTATCTATCTATCTATCTATCTATCTATCTATCTATCTATCTATCTATCTATCTATCTATCTATCTATCTATCTATCTATCTATCTATCTACCTACCTACCTACCTCCCTACATATCTACCTACCTACCTACCTACCTACCTACCTACCTACCTACCTACCTACCTACCTACCTACCTACCTACCTACCTACCTACCTATCTATCTATCTATCTATCTATCTATCTATCTATCTATCTATCTATCTATCTATCTATCTATCTATCTATCTATCTATATATCTATCTATCTATCTATCTAGCCATCTCGCTATCTAGCCATCTATCTATCTATCTATCTATCTATCTATCTATCTATCTATCTATCTATCTATCTATCTATCTATCTATCTATCTATCTATCTATCTATCTATCTAGCCATCTCGCTATCTAGCCATCTATCTATCTATCTATCTATCTATCTATCTATCTATCTATCTATCTATCTATCTATCTATCTATCTATCTATCTATCTATCTATCTATCTATCTATCTATCTACCTCCCTACATATCTACCTACCTACCTCCCTACATATCTACCTACCTACCTACCTATCTATCTATCTATCTATCTATCTATCTATCTATCTATCTATCTATCTATCTATCTATCTATCTATCTATCTATCTATCTATCTATCTATCTATCTATCTATCTATCTATCTATCTAGCGAGTGAGCCATCTAGCTATCTAGCCATCTCGCTATCAAGCCATCAAGCTATCTATCTAGCTATCTAGCTAACTATATGTCTATCTAGCTAGAAAGATTGATAAGCTATTTGTGTAGTTAGCTCACCGAAACGGGAGCCGTCGCATTGCCTATTTTGAGAAATCCCCCCTTGTCGTTTTGGTGGAGCTTTGTTGATCCGACCTTCTCGCCGACTCCGACTCCTCACCTGCTGTAAAAGCCTCACGGGAAATCAAAGCGCTTGCACTTGATTGGGGATTGTCGAGTTCATGTAAACAAGTGAGGCGGCTCGCCGCAGGAGGTCAGAGACGTAACTTCGCTTCGGTTATTGGCCTGCTTGTTGAGATCTTAAATTCAAAATAATAACCTGCAAGGTTTTGTTCGACAACGGGCAGTGCCGTAATG
Source organism: Hippocampus bargibanti (assembly GCF_051943395.1). Lineage (NCBI taxonomy): Eukaryota > Metazoa > Chordata > Actinopteri > Syngnathiformes > Syngnathidae > Hippocampus > Hippocampus bargibanti. Next base: position 1,258,454 of record NC_142738.1, on the reverse strand, counting down.
GGGGGGGGGGGGGGGGGCTTTCAGGCCTTACAGAAGCGCGTGAAAATATGGCATGGAGCTTTTGGCTCTCATTGAAAACCCTGAGACTCAGTCGAAATTAATGTTTAGAATACACACTTTTCACCTTACACACACTTTTTTTTTCAAACCACTTAAGTTCGTAAGCCAAGGTATTTCTATATTATAGGCAGGCAGTAGAAGCATTTCCAACCACCAGCAGTCTCAAAAGGACCTTTTCCAATGTTTCTCTCCTACGGCGGAGCCATTTTGCGAGGCCCTGACGGACGTCACCCTCTTCCCTCTTCCCGCTTCGGCATCCATCCCATAATGACTTTGACAGCCGCACATTGGTTTGGAGTGCGTGCGCTTGGTTCACACTAATCGCGACTGACTGGCGGTGCTTGAGTGACGCTCCGATGCCACCGTGATCTCGACCATCGAGACCCCCCCCCCCCAACACCACCACCCTGAAAAATCCCCTTAGGTGTTCTGCATCGAAGCTCCACCCCCTTTTTTTGTTCGCAAGCTGTCGTTCATTCCCTTTTTTTCGGATCAAAAGCGTCGCAGTCGTCTTAGGTGAAACTTTAATTGCCTCACCCCCTTTTTTAAATAACAAAAAAAAAAAATGGACGAAGATGCGGCGGGCGGGCGGGCGGCGGCGTTGCGTGTCCTTATCATCATTCATCAAAGACACAGCGACTCATCCATATTTATACTGTCAGATGACATTTATGCTTGGTAAATACTCGGCGGACTTGTGACTAAATGGGAAGGGGAATGTCCAAGTCAATTAATGTACAAAGCATCATTCTGGAGTGCACCCCTTCCCCTCGGTGCCTCATTAGAAGTACTGTACAGTCAAACCTTGGTTTACGAACCTAATTGGTTCCCAGACTGAGTGTGTTAGGCAAAAAGTGTGTATCGCAAAAATTAATTTCCCATAGGAAACCATTAAAATGAGAATAATCCGTTCCCAGGTCCCCATAAAACATAGTTTTCTAATTTTCTAAGCCTTAAAACTACACAAAATATACCTTATTTTATGTATAATAAATGTGCTATGGTATTATGATTAAAGAAATAAACTGTATTGTACAATAAAGTCGTGTTATTTACCTTTGTGATGGTCGTTGATGGCTTGATGCAATGGAGTGGCTGGCCACTTTCATCTGCATTAAACTCTTGATGAGGAACGTAACCTTTTTCTTTCACCATCTTGAGGAATGATCACTATTAGATGCTTTCTCTGCGATAATTTTACCTCGTTCTTCATCAATTGTTTTCTGTTTAGCTGGGTTGATAGCTTTTTGCATCAAGTGTACAGATGACTTGTCCGGGTTGTTTGTGGAGCCTGATTGATGGGATATTTTAACCTTGCAGTGTACACTCTGCCTTTGAACTATCAAAGTTGAAACAAGTCCAAGTTTCACTGTTTTCTATCCATTTTTTCAGTCTTTCTCTGTCGTTTGCCTGTCTCTTTAATGTTTAAACCACCGAGGTATCACTGTCAGTACTTCTCAAGTGTGGAAACTTCAAGACCAACCCGACCGTTCATTACAGTGAGGCGGATGGGCCGCTTTTTTGTCGTTGTTTACATGAAAGGTCAACGGGCGGCCGCTAGCTTGCGTCACGATTCAAAAGTTCTTACGAAGAACATGTTTGGTTAAAGAGCCGAATAGGAGTGACGTTGTGACGTCAGTGCTTACGTTTACCCAAATAGTGATTGCGCCATTAATAACAACAATAATACAGTGATACCTCAGTTTACGAACCCCTTGGCTTATAAACTTTTCGGTTTACGATAGTTAAATTTCTGAAAATTTTACCTTGGCATATGAACTATTTTTCGGGATACACACGGAGCTGCCACAATGAGTGCTGGGTCGTTCGCGAACGAGTCCGTTCTCCGAACAAGAAAATGGCAGTCGGCTTGTTTTGGTCTTCTATTCCCCGCCCCCAGTCGTCGGTTAAAGCCACGTGATTGGTCAAGAACGCAGCAGTGAAGGGGAGGTGGTTTAAACACCAAAGAGACAGGCAGACGACAGAGAGAGTGATAAAATGGATAGAAAACAGTGAAATTTGCACTCGTTTCATCTTTGATAAGGTTTTAACCTTTTTTTTTTACGAGATTTTAACCTTTTTTAAGATTTTAAACTTTGCAAGGTTAAAATATCCCATCAATCAGGCTCCACAGATAACCCGCACAAGCCATCTGTACACTTGATGCAAAAAGCTATCAACCCAGCTAAACAGAACACAATTGATGAGGAACTAGATAAAATTATAGCAGAGAAAGCACCTACAAGGATCATTCCTCAAGATGGTGAAAGAAGAAGGCTACGTTCCTCATCAAGTGTTTATAAGTTGAAAAAAATACAATCAAAATTAATCGGCATGGCTTTCTTCAGTCTTCAGTCCCACATTGCGACCAAACTGTAGTACCGATATCACCGAGGCAGAATGTTGCATCTCCAACACAGCCGCAGCCTCCTTTGAAAGCCCCCCTCAGGCCAGCGGGGGGTGACACGGCGGCTTCCCAGCGGGTCCGCGTGTCAAGTGTGCAATGCAATACCGCCGACATGCCAACCGTCGTGACTGCAAGCCGCCTTGTATTGACCGACCGCCTCTTCTTGCGCTTATTTCAAGCAGTCCTGCTCATTGGAAACACTTGCAATAATAATAATAATAATAATAATAATAATAATAAATTTCATTTCGAAGCGCCTTTCAAAACTCTCAAGGACACTTTACAGTCACAGATTTTTTTTTGTGCGGGTGAGCAGCGACAACCATTCGCGGCAGCGTTCACTCTACCCGGAAGTAACGCAGCAGCAAAGTTATGAAAGGATGGGTAAATGGATAAATAAATATCTAAATAAATAAGTAAATAATCAGGTACATGAATCAGTAAATAACCAGGTACATAAATAAATACATACATAAATAAATTAATTAATGTGGAAGTAGAAATAAATAAATAAATATGTAAATATATAAATAAATAATCAGTTAAATAATCACCTCATCAGCATAACTAAGCCTGTGTTGCCGAAGAAGTCGATTGTAGGAACGATCCAAATTGAACCTCAGCCCACCATGGCCAGCAAAATTTTAGTTCGCTGACGAAGCTTCTTGGATAAGAAGCGAAACATCCGACACCTTCAAAGAAGTACAGATGACGGCTGAAGAAAGCTTCTCATCCATGACTTTCAGATGTAAAAAAAAATGTCAACGTTTTTTCCTGAATTTGCACATTTTTTTGAATTTTTGATAACAAACCCGTCTGGATGACGAAGAAAGATGCTTTCTATTTCTTTTCTTTGCCACATCGCAAAGGTGGCTCGCTGCAGCTTATGTGCTACATTATCTTAGAAATGTGTTTTGGGATTATCAGATCATGTTGGCTTCTATTGTTGTCGCCGCGTGTCTCTGTGCAGGTGTTCCATCATCCCCCCCAAATATTGAAGAAGATCTAAGCTCTGTTCAAAGAAACGCCTCAAGGCCCGAGCACACACACAAAGGCACGTGATTTGATAGCATCTTAGCTTAGCTTGATGCTATCAGCGTCAAATTCATTGCAAAGCAGATATCCGGAACAGGCTCTTCACGTTGAAGGTCGTATATTTGTGTACATCCTTTTTTTTTCTTTGGTTATAGTCACCCGCTACGATGTTATGATTCAACGGCGTTGTGCGAAGTGCTCTTGACGTGAGCGTCACCTGAAAATGTTTCGCCGGCGAAGGCTGTAATATTAAACTGTTAAAGGACAACCGACACCTCCGGACAAGTTGCGTCCATAATTTGTAAAATCACTTCAAATGACTTCTACTGAGTGCATCGTTAGCGCTTTTTTTTTAATCATTTCAAATCATGTACTACAACTTTTATACGAGAATTGTAATCATTTATACGAGCAGCTACTAGCCAAAGTTGACAGGTATGATATACAGTGATACCTCGGTTTACGAACCCTTTGGCTTACGAACTTTTCGGTTTATGAAAAAATCTTCCCGTGGCATACGAATGTTTTTCGGGATACACACGGAGCTGCCTCAATGAGCGATGTGTCGTTCATGAACGACCCCGTTCTTCTAACAACAAAATGAGCAGCTGACTGTTTTTGTCCTCTATTCCCCGCCCCCAATTTTCGGTTAAAGCCACGTGATTGGTCAAGAACGCAGCAGTGAGGGGAGGTGGTTTAAACATTAAAGAGACAGGCAGACGACTGAGAGAGAGAGTGACAAAATGTATTTCAACTGTGATAGTTCAAAGGCAGAGTGTAGACTGCAAGGTTAAAATATCCCATCAATCAGGCTCAACAAACAACCCACACAAGCCATCTGTACACTTGATGCAAAAAGCGATCAACCCAGCTAAACAGAACACAATTGATGAGGAACTAGATAAAATGATCAAACAGAAAGCACCTACAAGGAATCATTCTTCAAAATGGTGAAAGAAGGCTACGTTCCTCATCAAGTGTTCCATCAAGCCATCAAGGACCATCAGAAAGGTCAATAAAATGACTTTATTATATAGTACAGTTTATTTCTTTAATTATAATACCATAGCACATTTATCATACATAAAATAAGGTTTATTTTGTGTAGTTTTAAGGCTTAGAAAGTAGAAAATTACGTTTTATGGGAACCTGGGAACGGTTTATTCTCATTTTCATAGTTTCCTATGGGAAATTAATTTTTGGGATACACACTTTTCACCTTACTCTGTCTGGGAACCAATTAAGTTCGTAAGCCAAGGTATCACTGTATTGAATCCCCGAATATGATGTCGATTTTGACATGGTGGCACCCAAACATAAGCCACGCCATAAATCTCAAGGTGAGGTGGTGCAGGTGTACCTAATGAAGCATTTCAGTATCCACGTGTCGGATTTTACTCTCATCTGTTTGAACATGCACCGGTGTCCGAATTGAAATTGCCTTCCTTTCCCCAAATGGCACTTTTGTTGCCCATCGAATCCCCTCACGCCCACTTTGGACGTCACTGAAGCGTACGCTCGTCAAAGCGACATCAGATCTCGCACCTGAGTCATCCGTCACGCACATCTGACCTTCTCGTCCCGCGTCCGCCGCCATCTTGCTTTGTGGAGCGTGACAAACGCGAACGGCGGGGAGGCTGAAAGCGAACGAGAGAGGGCGAGCGAGCGAGCTGTCAGGGAAGTTCAGAGCAGGGTTCAAGGGGGGAGAGAGAGAGAAGACTCCGACACCGTCGGAGACAAAGACGTCTCGCTGTGGAAGGAATCCTCCCACCCGAGGAACGGCTCTCTGATCCCGTACAAGAGGCCACCGCCGGGCATCCGGTTGAGTGATGGGGATTACGGCTCTTTTCAGAGATTCTTTTGGTGGGATAGGTAGATAGCTACATAGCTAGTTAGGTAGATAGCTAGATAGCTAGATGGATAAATAGATGGCTATGGATCGCTAGTTATCTAGCGATCTGGCTATGGATCGCTAGCTAATTTTTTTACAAATTATGGACACAACTTTTCCGGAGGTGTTGGTTGTCCTTTAATCAACCAAAACAAAAAACTGAGGAGCCGGTTGGGAGCCAAAAGAGCCGGATTTTTTTAGTGAGCCGAGCCAAAAGAACCGGCTCGCTGAAAAGAGACGGATTTTTTTTGTGAGCCGAGCCAAAAGAACCGGCTCGCTGAAAAGAGCCGGTTCTTTTGGCTAGTGAAAATTAGCTAGCTATCCATAGCCAGATCGCTAGATAACTAGCGATCCATAGCATCTATTTATCCATCTAGCTATCTACCTAACTAGCTATCTCGCTATCTACCTATCCCGCTACCTAGCTACCTATCTACCTAGCTACCCATCTAGCTACCTACCTAGCTACCTATCTAGCTACCGAGCTAGCTACCTATCTACCTATCCCGCTACCTATCTACCTAGCTACCCATCTAGCTACCGACCTAGCTACCTATCTAGCTACCGAGCTAGCTACCTATCTGGCTACCTATCTAGCTATCTATCTATCAGTTAGACATTAGCATTTCATAGCTTCGAGAAGGTCAAATGAAGTTCATCTGGAGTGTTTACAGTGAATTTCAGCCTCCACGCCCCCCCTCAAATTTTTTTGACAAAAATAGCCACATCATGATTATTAGTCAGGGCAGGCGTGCCCGTTTGTTCGTCCGCGCAACGCTTTCAACCTGTACCTCGATGCTGCAATATGACAGTGATAAACTGCGGGAAAAATGATCCATGCCAGCGCGCGGTTACTATTTATTTATTTATTTACGTTGCCGTCGCATTTGATGCATGATGGATGTCAAACCAGCCCATGTCATGAATCTCCGCTCTTACCGCAGGTGTGGAAGGTGAGGGAGTGCGGGTTGAATATTAAACGCGTATTAGCAAATAGCACGCAAATCCCAGAAAATTAACCCATGACCCTTTGGAGTCCAGAAAAGGCCAAAGGTCAAATGCAATCTGAGCAATCTGCTGCAATCTAATGAGATTCGATTAAAACAAGAGTTGTGTCCAAATGTCACTTGGTGGAGGTCACTGGAGTGGATTCTTGTTCATTTTAGCGAGCTAGCTTTCTATCTTTTTGAGTTATTCTGGGTTGAGTGAATGCTGGCGCGTTTGGCTGCCGCTGCTCACCCGCAGAGAACTGATCCTGATACTGTAATGTGACCTTGAAAGTTTTGAAAGGCTGGCTACCGAGCTATTTGCTATCTATTTGCTATCTAACTAGCTAGCTGGCTACCTAGCTAGCTATCTATTTGCTATCTATCCGCTATCTAACTAGCTTGCTAGCTATCGATTAGTTATCTATTAGCTAGCTAACATTCTATGTATTTGAGTTACTTCCGTGTTGAGGGAACGCTGGCGTGTGTGGCTGCCGCTGCTCAGCCTAGCTATCTGGCTATCTAGCTAGCTACCTAGCTAACTATTTGCTATCTATCTAGCTACTGAGCTAGCTAGCTATTTCCCATCTATTATCTGTCTAGATTGCTATATATTAGCTATCCAGCTACCTATTAGCTATCTATAACAAGGGGGCGGGACTTTCTGGCGCGTGTGGCTTCCACTGCTCACCCGCAGAAAAACTGATCCTGTGACTGTAAAGTGACCTTGAAAGTTTTTAAAGGCTGGCTACCGAGCTAGCTATCTATTTGGTATGTATTTGCTATCTAACTAGCTAACTGGCTACCTGGCTAGCTATCTATTTTCTATTTATTTGCTATCTATTCACTATCTAAGTATGTCGTTGCTACCTAGCTATCTCTCCATTTGCTATATATTCGCTATCTAACTAACTAGCTAGCTATCAATTAGTTATCTATTAGCTAGCCAGCTAACTTTCTATTTGAGTGAACGCTGGCGCATGTGGCTGCCGCTGCTCACCCGCAGAAAAACTGATACTGTGACTCTAAAGTGACCTTGAGAGTTTTGAAAGGCGCTACGAAATGAAATGGATTATTATTATTATTATTACTATTACTATTATTATTATTAATATTATTATTATTATTATTATTTATTTTTATTTTGTTTTTGAGGTGGCTCCTGTTGTGCTGAATGTGTTCATTGGTGAAAGTGAGTGTCGGGGGTGCCAATTAGTTTTTCACTATCTGGAAGGCACTAAAACGAATTACAACCAGCAAATTGACAAACAAATCAAGGGGACACGTACTGCATGTTTTTCACCATCTCATGGAAAAAAAAAATAAAGACCTTGATCGGCAGCAATGCTTAATGGATTAGCCCCTAGGCCCCATCTTCCAAATGCAATAAAAACAAAACACTTTAAACCCATTCTTTTTTTAGGGAGAGGGGTCATTGTTGGAACATGTTCAATTTGTTTGAATACGGTGATGTGTTGCTTTAATTAAATAGGATGGAAAATACGGGAAAATATAAAGGATATATATATACAGTAAAGTCTTGTTATATCGATATCGGATATATCGATAGTCCCGGTTATATTGATACTATTTCTATGCACGCACGGAGAAAATTACATGCGCGCAGGGTCGGATATATCGATAGTCCCGGTTATATCGATATTTTTTGGACTCCCTTGAATATCGATATAACGAGACTTTACTGTATATATATATATATATATATATATATATATATATATATATATATATATATATATATATATATATATTTTTTTTCTTGGGGGGGTGTTGTTTCTGAGCATTCAATTTTATTTTGTGCACTTAAAAAATGGTATAGGAACATACAGGAAAACGTTAATAATAATAATAATAATAATAATAATAATACATTACAATTTAAGCGCTTTTCAAAGCTCTCAAGGACACTTTACAGTCACAGACAAGCATAGGTACTATAATAAATAAAATACAATCTCAAATAGAATGCAATAAATAAAATACAATTATAAAGAGAAACAAGAGAGAGAGCTACACAAAAAATGCAATTTTAAATAGGTGGCTTGTGATGGGACTTGAAGGTAATTATATAATATAAGATTTTTTAATATATATAATATAAATACAGTGATACCTTGGCTTACGAACTTAATTGGTTCGCCGAAAGTGCGTGTAAAGCGAAAAGTGTGTATTCCAAACATTAATTTCCCATCAGAAACATTAAAATGAGAATAATACGTTCCCGGGTCACCATAAAACATAATTGTTCAACTAAATAAGCCTTAAAACTACACACAATATACCTTATTTTATGTATAATAAATGTGCTGTGGTATTGTAATTAAAGAAATAAACTGTACAGTATAATAAAGTCGCTTTATTTACCTTTGTGATGGTCGTTGATGGCTTGATGGAATGGATAGCTTTTTGCATAGTGTCTCAAGGAGCTCTGCGTTTTTACATCTTAGAAGTAGTGATATTAGAAAGTAGAAAATTATGTTTTATGGGGACCTGGGAACGGATTATTCTCATTTTAATGGTTTCTTATGGGAAATTAATTTTTGGAATACACAATTTTCGCCTTACACACTGTCTGCGAACCAATTAAGTTCATAAGCCAAGGTATCACTGTATAATATATATTATATGATATTACATATAATTTGATGAGATTGAAGGGCTGAACTGCAAATAAATACATACATAAATAAATAAATAAACAAATACTGAAATGAATAAATAAATAACTGAATAAATAAATAATGAAATAAATAAATAAATAAATAATGAAATAAATAAATAAGCAAATGAATAAATCAATAAATAAAGCAATAAATAAATACATACATACAAAAATACTTAAATAAATACAAAAATATATACATAAATACATACATAAATACATAAATAAATACATAAATAAATCCATAAATAAATGCATAAATACATACATAAATAAATACATAAATATATACATAAATAAATCCATAAATAAATACATAAATACTTACAAAAATTCATAATACATTAATACATATTTACATAAATAAATACATAAATAAATACAATCAACCACAAACACGAAAGCTTCCCCAAATAAGTATGCCATACTCAGGAAATGTCATCTAGCTACAAGCTAATGTCGTAAGAGTTTAAACATCAAATGAAATGTTTCAATCAACATCAAATATTTGGGTTTTGCACCCAACTACTAACCTAATCCTTTCCTTTCGTGTTGTCTTGGAAAAAGTCAAGCTCTTCCCAGTTCGGAGGTTTACCTTGAGAAGAGTAATCAACGTTCCCGAGTTTTGTAATTTATACCCGCGCTGATAAACACGGACTAGCTTGTTGTCGCCAGCGGCTATAAAATCACTGGTCTATTTAATCACAAGGCTGCCATCTTAAGTCTTTCCCTCAGCCTTAGCGCTGTCTTGGTTGAGCTACGGCCCGTTTCCGTTTAGGGTCATCCCGCAAGGCCCCTCATAAATTGCGCCGCCATTACGGGTCTTCTGGCGCTTGCTTGATAACACTCATTATGGCTCCACGACCCGGAAGGCAAAGCGCCACTTGGAGCTTTGTCATTCCCCGGGATGCTGCTCAACCTAGCTATCTGGCTATCTAGCTAGCTGGATACCTAGCTAGCTATTTGCTATCTAGCTAGCTGCCGAGCTAGCTATCTATTTGCTATCTATTATCTCTCTAGCTGGCTATCTATAAGCTATCCAGCTAGCTATTAGCTATCTATCTGGCTAGCTATCTATCTGGCTAGCTATTAGCTAACATTTAGCTAGCTTTCTATGTATTTGAGTTACTTCCGGGTTGAGTGAATGCTGACGTGTGTGGCTGCTTCTGCTCAATTTAGCTATCTAGCTAGCTACCTAGTTATCTGTTGCCTATCTATTATCTGTCTAGCTAGCTATATATAAGCTACCCAGCTAGCTATTAGCTGTCTATCTGTCTAGCTATGTATCTGGCTAGCTATTAGCTGTAATTTAGCTAGCTTTCTATGTATTTGAGTTACTTCCGGGTTGAGTGAATGCTGACGTGTGTGGCTGCTTCTGCTCAATTTAGCTATCTAGCTAGCTACCTAGTTATCTATTTACTATCTATTATCTGTCTAGCTGATTATATATATATATATATATATATATATATATATATATATAAACTATCCAGCTAGCTATTAGCTATCTATCTGGCTAGCTAATTATCTGGATAGCTATTAGCTATATATTTGAGTTACTTCCGGGTTGAGTGAACGCTGGTGCGTGTACTGAGCTAGCTAACTATTTGCTATCTATTATCTGTCTAGCTGGCTATATATTAACTATTCGGTTAGCTATTAGCTATCCATCTGGCTAGCTATTACCTATATATTAGCTTGCTTTCAGTGAACGCTGGCGCGTGTGCCTGCCGCTGCTCATTCTGGCTATCTAGCTAGCTACCTAACTAGCTTTTGCTATCTATCGATTTGCTATCTATTATCTGTCTAGCTGGCTATATATTAACTATCCTGGCTGGAGCGTGTGGCTGCGGCTGCTCACTCTTGTGAAGTGACCTTGAGCGCTTAGAAATGAAATATATTATTATGATTATTTTTATTATTATTATTATTATTATTTTAATAGCCATTGAACAATGCCTCCCCGCGCCCTCCTCCACCCAAAGTAAGCCAGGAGACAAGAATCACAGGCGGCCATTATTTGATATTGTAAAATGAGTTACGCCCGCCGCTCTACTGCGGAGATGGCAAAATCGTTCCCATGCACGGGAGGGAACGGGGGTGTGTTGTGGCGGCTATCTTTGCCGCTTTATGAAGCTCCTCAATCACATGGCAGGAAGTGTTTAGAAACGGGGCTCATCCCGGAGGGCGGCAGTGAAAGTTGGACGTCTCCATCACCGTCGAAATGAAATAAGAGGACGGGGTGAAGGATGAAGCATCATTTAGATCCGTTACAAAAAATAAAATAAAGTATGATTAAATAACATACAATTGAATTGAATAAAATAAAATAGAATAAAATAAATAAATAAACAAACGAATGCCTGGATGAATAAATAAATAACTAAATAAATAAATAACTAACTAAATAAATAAATAAATAAATAAATAAATAAATAATATCCATTACCAAAACTAAAATACAATACAATTAAATTACATAAAGTAAAATTCAATTAACCGATTAAAATAAAATAGAACAAAATAAATAAAAAACAAATAAATACCTGAATAAATAAATAATATTCATTACCTAAAATAAAATACAATTAAATTACAGAAAATAAAATTCAATTGAATTGAATAAAATTAAATAGAATAAAAAAAATAAATAAACACATGACTGCCTGAGTGAATAAGTGAATAAATAAATACATACATACATAAATAATATCTATTCCCATAAATAAAATACAATGCATTTAAATTACATAAAATAATATTCAATTGATTCGAATAAAATAAAATAGAATAAAATAAATAAATAAACAAACGAATGCCTGAAAAAATAAATAACTAAACAAACAAATAAACAATATCCATTACTTAAAAATAAATAAATTAAATTACGTAAAAAAATTGAATTGAATTGAATAAAATAAAATAGACTAAAATAAATAAATAAATAAACACATGAATGACTGACTGAATGAATGAATGAATAAATGAATGAATAAATAAATAAATATTATCCCTTACCAAAAATAAAATACAATACGATTAAATTACATAAAATTAAATTGAATTGAATTTAATAAAATAAAATAGAATAAAATGAATAAATAAACACCTGAATAAATAAATACATAAATAATATCCATTACCTAAAACAAAAAAACAATTAAATTACATGAAATAAAATTCAATTGAATTGAATAAAATAAAACAGAATAAATTAATTAAACAAATAAATGCCAGAATAAATAAATAAATAAATAAATAAATAAATAAATAAAAATCATATCCATCACATAAAATAAAATACAATAAAATAAAATCCAATAAAATTAAATTAAGTCATTCACTGCCATTCACACATTTATTCCGAAATTGAAAATATGACGTAGAGCGCCATTCCCAATTGTTTGTTATTTTTTTGTTTTTCATGCTTGGGTGCTGATAAAGCACTGGTCATGGCCTCTGGCAATGTTATTTTTTACTTTTCCACAATGGGGCAACATTTTTGTTTTTTCCATGTTAGCTCTTTGTTCCAGCTTCAACTTTTGTATATAAACCAGTATGGATGTATTGCATTGTATTTTGTACATCTGCCCCCATTTCAAGCTCATATAACTCAAGATGTATGGAATTTAGGAATTAACTCTTTTTTTCTGATGAAAGAAGAGAGTCTGTGGTTTTTAACGTTGAATTGAATGTTTATGTCGTCGTCAAACTCAATATTCTGTGGGTCCTTGAATTCAAGTGACAATGACAAAAACCCTGGCACTGGAGTGGACACATTTTTGCACATCAACGCTAAACACAACATCCGGTATAGTGTTTTGCCGGAACCTAAATGTACTTAACGGAATAATCGTTCAGTGTAGCCTTTCGGTTAGTGTTCCACGAAGGTGAATCAATGAACTTTGTTTGGGACAAAGATTGGGAACATCCCGCAGCGTCCAACGACGTTGCCCCCGCTGGTCATCTGGCATTCCACAAGCTGTTCCAAAAGCCATTTGAAGTGTCGCGCGCGGGGTTTTAACAAGCAACCGGCGTGAGTGTGAATAGCCTCCTCGGGCTCTCGCGCTCTATTTGGCTGATGAAATGGCTTATCCCCTCTGTTGAACATCTCGCTACTCGGGCCTAAGTGCTGGGAGAAGGGTGTTTACACTACACACACACACACACACACACACACACACACACACACACACACACACACACACACACACACACACACACACACAAAAAAAGGTTTTGTCCTCAAGCACCATTTCAAGGCAACACTTTTCCAGTACAGTGATACCTCAGCTTACGGACTTAATTGGGTCCCAGAAAGTGTCTGTAAAGCGGAAAGTTAGTCTGCCAAACATTCATTTCCCATAAGATACCATTAAAATGAGAATAATCTGTTCCCAGGTCCCCATAAAACATAATTTTCTACTAAATAAGCCTTAAAATTGCACAAAATATACCTTATTTATGGAAAATAAAGAAATTGTGACAAAAAATAAATACAAGCAGGAAGTCATACAGTGATACCTCATCTTACGAACTTAATTGGTTCCCAGAAAGTGTGTGTAAGGCGAAAAGTTAGTCTGCCAAACATTTATTTCCCATAAGAAACCATTAAAATGAGAATAATCCGTTCCCAGGTCCCCATAAAACATAATTTCCTACTAAATAAGCCTTAAAATTACACAAAATATACCTTATTTATGGAAAATAAAGAAATTGTGACAAAAATTAATAAAAGCAGGAAGTCATACAGTGATACCTCAGCTTACAAACTTAATTGGTTCCCAGAAAGTGTGTGTAAGGCGAAAAGTTAGTCTGACAAACATTCATTTCCCATAAGAAACCATTGAAATGAGAATAATCCGTTCCCAGGTCCCCATAAAACATAATTTCCTACTAAATAAGCCTTAAAATTACACAAAATATACCTTATTTATGGAAAATAAAGAAATTGTGACAAAAAATAAATAAAAGCAGGAAGTCATACAGTGATACCTCAGCTTACAAACTTAATTGGTTCCCAGAAAGTGTGTGTAAGGCGAAAAGTTAGTCTGACAAACATTCATTTCCCATAAGAAACCATTGAAATGAGAATAATCCGTTCCCAGGTCCCCATAAAACACAATTTTCTACTAAATAAACCTTAAAACTAAACAACATACAGTGATACCTTGGCTTACGAATGTAATTGGTTCCCAGACAGTGTGTAAGGCGAAAAGTGTGTATCGCAAAAATTAATTACCCATAGGAAACCATCAAAATGAGACTAATCTGTTCCCCATTAAACATAATTTTCTATCAAATAAACCTTAAAACTACATAAACTATACCTTCTTTTATGTATAATAAATGTGCTATTATATTGTAATTAAAGATATTAACTGTACTGTATCATAAAGTCGTTTTATTTACCTTTGTTATGGTAGTTGTCAATGCATGACAAACTGCCTGCCTATAATATATAAATACAATGATACGAACCTAATTTGTTGCCAGACAGTGTGTGTAAGGCGAAAAGTGTGTTTCTCAAAACATAATTCCCCATATGAAACCATTAAAATGAGAACAATCTGTTCCTAAATCCCCATAAAACTGCACAAAGTATAACTTATCTTACGTATAATAAATGTGCTATTGTATTGTACTTAAAGATACAAACTGTATTGTGTCATAAAGTCGTTTTATTTACCTTTGCGGTGGTAGTTTTCAATGCACGATGAACTTCCAGGTTGCCTCTTGATGATATCCGAGTGAAGTTGCCGTGCTTTCTCAGCGATAATACCCTCACTCACACTGCCCCCTGCTAGCTAATTTTCGTTAATCCAAATCAACAGATGTTTTTCAACCTCTTCTATTTTTCTACTTCTTTCTTTCCTTTCGTCTTCCTTTCATAACTTTGCTGCTGTGTTAGAGTGAACGCTGGCTCGCTTGCTCTATTCCCCAAAAAGGATTCACAACGTCCGGGCTCTGCGTTTTGCTCTTCTGATGTGAACACTTTCAAAGTTCCATATTTGTCATTGATTGATTTTTTTTTTTTTTGTTTTCCTTTTCGTTGCTCTTAGCGGTGCAATTTTGTTGTCACCTTTTTCCGCGCCGTTGACGCACCGACGCCTCGTCAAACGACATGTCGACAGACAATGTACTCGGCGCACTTTCAACTCTGCGGCGTCGTTTTATGCACCCTTTTGCCGTATCCTTGTTGAATTGATTTATCCCGGGGAGGGAAAAAGTCAACATTTGTTCGATGCCGAGCGCCGTGCGCTCAATGGTGGTAAACACGCATCCAATTTTGTCAGACCGCATATTGAGAGTCTAAACCGGTCTCTCAATCTGGATGCAAAACGAGTGCGACGGTCTCGGTAAGCAATTAACGTCTTAATTACTATTTGATGAAGTATGTTTGAGCTTCAGATCGTGAGCGAGCGAGGGGGGCACCAGGGGGCGCCACACGCAGTTGAATATACAAAGGGCTTCAAAGATAAAAGATTTTTGGGGTGATTGGGGTTTACAATGTTGTCCATGTCATCCAAATTTCCACGTAGGACACATTTCAAACAAGATGGCCACCGTAACGCTTTTTCGCTCTTTGGCTCAACTTTCTTCCCATTTAGCTTTTTTTTTTGTCTTTTCTCTTGACTTTATTCTTATTTATTTTTTCCTCTTTTCACTTATTTTTATTTATGTAGCTATCCAGCTAGATTTCTATCTGTCTATCTATCTGGCTAGATATCTGGCTATCTTGCTAGCTGTCTAACTACCTTGCTTGCTATCTCTTTGCTATTTATTAGCTATCTGTGAGCTATTTGGGAGGCTAGCTTGCTATCTTTCTGGCTATCTATTAGCTATATAGCTAGCTAACTCTTAGCTATCTATTAGCTAGCTAGCTAGCTTTCTATCTATTTGCTATTTATTAGCTATCTGTTAGCTATTTGGGAGGCTACCTTGCTATCTTTCTGGCTATCTATTAGCTATATAGCTAGCTAACTCTTAGCTATCTATTAGCTAGCTAGCTTTCTATTTATTTGAGTATTTCTGTGTTGAGTGAACGCTAGCGCGTGTAACTGCCACTGCTCACCCACAGAAAAACTGATCCAGTGACTGTAAAGTGACCTTGAGAGCTTTGAAAGGCGCTTGTGAATGAAATGTATTATTATTATTATTATTATTATTATTATTAATATTATTATTATTATTATTATTATTATTATTATTATTTGTCAATGGATGCTACAGCTTTGTGTTTGCTTTCAACATTTAGCTTGTAGTAGACGTGCACATTTCACCATGACGTCCCTGATCCACTGCTGAAAAAGATAATTTGATCCTCTCCTCTTTCATCTAGAACTGCTTCATGTCACAAAGAGGGTACGGCAAGTGCTGAAGAATGAATGACTCTCTGTGTCTTTATGTTGTCATATTACAGTAAAGTCTGGTTATATCGATATCGGATATATCGATAGTCCCGGTTATATCGATATTTTTTCGGACTCCCTTGAATATCGATATAACGAGACTTTACTGTATTTGTTATTTCGTTTTTTGTTTTTTGTTTTTTGTTTTGTCTTCAAGATGAAAAACCTCCACTTTAAGAATCAAAAACCACTGCTAGCGACGGCTAGCGCAAAAGGTAGTCGCCCTTGACACGGTTGTGTCGAGTCAAAACCAATAATTGCCTTTGCGGTTCCCTCGAGCGAGCGACGCCAAAAAAGGCTGGCGGCTTTCGTGTGATAATAATTCATCAAAGTTGTTGTTTTTTTTGTAGCTTTTAAGCGACGCTCGGTTTCCCATCTGAATGAGTCTGTGACTTAGCGAGCAATTGCGGTCACCATCAAAAGCATCTTTGTTTTTTGTTTTGTTTTTTTGTAAACGAGGCCAAAGCGCCGAGTGCAGATGTCAACAAAGAGACGCTTGTTGATGTACGGCTGAATGGACACTGCGGGCTTTTTAGAAGGATGACACGCCAGGATGTGCGTGGCTGCTTTTCACTTCCGCTCTGTCTTGTTTTGGTCTAAAGTAGCGAAAACGGCAACGGGTTTTGGATGATGTAGTCAAACGTCCGGACACGTTTTGCTGTCATTCTAATGGTGACATGCCTTTAGGGCATGGCTTGTTGTCCCTGACTCTTAAAGGACAACCGACGTCACTTTTTTTTGGTTCCTAACTGACATCAGAAAAACGTTTGATAGCATCTAAAATACCCAAAACACGCAGTATGATATTTTTAGTCAAATGCAAAACACAAATAAAAATGACTTCAAGTGTCAAAAATCTGCAAAAAAATTGAACTGCGAATTGGGCATTTTCACTAAGTCCCGCCCCCAGTTCGTGACGTCACACCAAGATGTCTTGCATTGCTGGGGAATCAAAACAATGGCTTCAGATTCGGAGAATATGCTTTCTTGTTTTTCATCCAGTTATGAATATGATTCAAATAGTTCTGAAGAGGAAAGCATACATGTTTGCAATCGATTAAATAATTTATTCCGTGCCATTTTGAGGTAACGGGGGGGGAGGAATGTAGCACTCAAAAAGAGGCAGAAAATGGCGACAAAGCTCTGTGTATGGAATTAATCAGCCCGTTTCTACAGGCTGAGTAATTCTTTACACAGAGCTTTGTCGCCCTCTTCTGGCTCTTTTTGGTGCAACACTACGTTTTCAGAACAAACAAGTACAGCAAAATACATTGACGTGATGGAAGGACTTCTACAATGTGTCTTTTTTTCCGGTCAGGGGCGTTCCTTCAGTGACGTCACGTACAGACTTGTCACCAACTCAAAAATAAGACTTCCTGAATAATCAGCGCGAGTCTTAAAAGGTAAATTATAGCTATATGCAGTGGAATCTTTGTAAAATACGCTCAGTAGAAGTCATTTGAAGCCATTTTGCAAATTATGGACACAACTTGTCCGGAGACGTCGGTTGTCCTTTAAGAGTCAACACTGCGTTGTTGACATTTTGTTATTGTGAAAATAGTGTTTGTTTATTGATGTCGATTTCTAACTGTCATCTCAGAATTCTGACTTTAATCTCGTTAGGGTTAGGGTTACGGTTAGGGTTAGACTTTAATCTCAGAATTCTGACATGATCGTGAAAATTGTCTGAAATCTTTCAAGTGAGAATTCTGACTTTAAACCCTAAAACCTAACCCCTAACCCTAACCCATAACCCCTAATTCCTAACTCCTAATTTGTAACCCTAACCCTAAACCCTAAACCCTAAATCCCAAACCCTAAACCCAATTTCAACTGCAGGTAGCCTGTCAGTGTGCTCGGCGACGGTACACGTGTATTGTTTGCGCGTGACGGCGACGGCGTCAATGGAGAGTTTGTTGAGCGCGCGGTCAGGACAAACCATCTATGATTTGGCGGAATTTAACACAAGTAGGTATTATTGAGCTTGAATATTTCGTTGTGTAATATGTTTTGAATGTTGAAAGTGATTCCATTTTTCAATAAATGTTGATTTCTTTAACTTTGCCCCTTCAATGAAAACTTATTAAAAACAGACGCAATCTTGATAAATCAGAATCAGAATCAGAATACCTTTATTCGTCCCGCAATGGGGAAATCACAGTGCATATGTTATTTTAATCTATTTCCATTTCCTCCTCCAAGTATCTGCGAAATAGTATGTAAACGCCATATTCCTTGAGACAAATTTATTAACGGATCAGGGATATTTTTCACATTTGAAAGACAGTTAATAAATTGGGTTGTAGTGTTCTTACTGTGCTATGAGGTTTGTACACACTGCATTTAAAGGACAACCGGCACCATTTTTTTGTTTCCCACTGACATCAGAAAAACGTTTTATAGCATCTAAAATACCCAAATCAGGCAGGCTGATATTTTTAGTTAAATGAGAATCACAAATAAAAATGACTTCAAAATGAATCCAGAAATGGCCAGTTTCAGAAGGTCCCACCCCCTTGTTCGTGACGTCATGCCAAGACGACTTGCCTTGCTCGAGAATCAAAACAATGGCTTCAGATTCGGAGAAGATGTTTTCTTGTTACTCATCCAGTTATGAATATGACTCAAATAGTTCTGAAGAGGAAAGCATAAATGTTTGCAATTGATTCAAGGAGTCCTCCATATCAATTCGAGCCGTCAATGACAGCAATGTAGCACTCAGAAAATGCAGAAGATTGCGCCCAAGCTCCGTTGGAAATGGCTGATTTGTCAGCTGGGAATTTGTGTCAGCGAATATCAAATAGTTGTCTTGGTGCAACACACAACGATTCACCATTGCGTTATTTATGCGTTTTCCTTCTAATTTTGCCATCAACACGGATCAACACGAAGATTTCAGACCAAACAAAGTACCCAAAATGCATTGTGTGTCGCTTTCTCGGTCAGGGGCGATCCATCGTCATCAACTCGAAAACAAGACTTCATGAATATTCAGCGCAAGTCTTAAAACGTAAATTATAGATATATGCTGTGGAATCTTTGTAAAATACACTCAGTCGAAGTCATTTGAAGTGATTTTATAAATGATGGACATAACTTGTCGGAAGGCGTCGGTTGTCCTATAATGCTTTAGGTTTAGTATTTCCGGCCCAAACACTCCCTCCAAATGCTCCTGGCCCGGCCCCTCTGTCAAATTTTAGAACCCGATGCGGCCCGCGAGTCAAAAAGTTTGCCCACCCCTGCCCTAAACCCTAAACCCTAAACCCTAAACCCTAAATCCCAAACCCTAAACCCTAAACCCTAAACCCTAAATCCCAAACCCTAAACCCTAACCCTTAACCCCTAACTCCTAACTCCTAACTCGTAACCCATATCCCCTAACCCTAAACCCTAATCCTAATCCTAACCCTAAACCTAACCCTTGCCCTAATTTTGGGGTTCATCCATGTTATTTTTTTAGATGCTATCAGTTAGCGTCAGCCGTCTTGAGCTTCCATTAAGCCGCGGTCCGCCGAATACCATGTCATTTGGCTGTCATGATTCGGTCGCATATTACGTGCATGCAAATGACGGCAAAGACGATAACGCGTGTGTGGGGAGGCTGAGGGGGGGGGAGAACGCCCAAGAATGATGTAGCGTATGACATTCAAGATGGCCGAGTCCCGATACAAGCTGTCATTATCCAACCCCCCCCCCCTCCACACAAACGTCCAAACGTCCAAAATAAATGAAAAGTAAACTCGGTAACGTGAAGCTATACAGAGTGAATTTTAATCCGATTTTTTTATTTCATTCAAGATAAACAATAATGGAACGATCGCCAGGATGAGCGGTGGCGCCGTTCGCGAGGTTGTTTCAACTCAATTAATCGTCAGAGTTCTTTTTGATGAATGTTCATAAAAAGCGCATAGTTTTTGAAATTTACTAACTACAACAAAATTAAATTAAATTAAATTAAATTAAATTAAATTAAATTAAATTAAATTAAATTAAATTAAATTAAACTATTCACTGCCATTGTTTTAATTTTTGTTTTTCGACCCACACTACCAGCTGGACTTTGTGAGCCTTCTACAGGTCGTCTAGCAATGATTTTAATCAGGAGCTCATTATGTTTGGCACGCAAAGACTCCTCAATCACATCAATTGATTAACTGTCAAGGGTATTGGGATGCTCGCGGTGGGGGGGTGGCGGTATTCAGTGGGGGCTTCGTCGTGAAATAACACTCAGCAAAACTGTCCTGTGTGGCTCCTTCTACATGGAATTGAAAGTCAAAGCAGTCTCCTCAAGAACATACTGCAAGGACAGATGTTTTCCCGAGCCGCCTCTCCGCTGGGTTTTACCGCTTGCTTGCGAAGACTGTCCTTGCGAGGACAACCAACAACATCTAACTAACTGACATCAGAAAAACATTTTATAACATCTAAAATACCCAAAACACACAGGCTGATATTTTTAGTGTGTAAGGTGAAAAGTGTG